>NW_024538886.1:0-19420 GCF_016647635.1 Suillus subaureus
GCACTAGGCAGGGGTATACTGCGGTACCAATGTCGCTAAAGGGACAGGGTGAGGGCCAGTTCCCGGCGGTATCCATGGGCGGGGAGGATACATCGATACGTCAGGGGGTTGAATATGGGCATGCGGTGGGACAGCGGTGGGACCAATGGGACTACCACTCAGGACTCCAACCACCTGAATGAGTCCACTGATTTCCTGTAAGGCGTTTGTTCAGGCCCTCCTCTCGCAGAAGAGGTGACCGCAAAAAGAAATATTTGGTGTAATTGTAGCTGAATTGAGGATATGATCGACGGATCTGGCGGGCCCTTGGAAGGTGGATGGGAGGCTAGAGTTTCTGAAACCGCGCGAACTGCATCGTATCTGGCTCTGTAAATACCATATGCAAAAGTTGGCCGTTTGAAAGCTCGTGGTTCATTCCTCTGCCGTTCTTCTTCGGTCTCGTCGCGTTTCCTCTTGCCTTTGTCTGTAGTGCGGGCGCATTGGAATGACGCATTGCGGCAAAAAGAGTGTCGGAGCGAGCCAAAGATACAAGGGTCATGCTGAGTGATTTTGCGAGGTCTTTGGAAATTGTCCCAGCGGCAACTGTGTGACTGAGTATTCCAGAACGCTGTTGCCTGCACCAGGAACGACTGCAGACGCTAGAGTTGAGTGAACCAGAGGATCCTTTCCCAATGTTCAGCACGTTCCCCATTGTCTTCAAGGCGGCCTCTTCCTTCTTGGACAACGTAGATGATGGGAAGGTGGTTGTGTGATTGGGACTGGAGAAGGAACCGCAGACGGACACCATCATGTAGTGGTGCACTAGGAGTTGACGCCGTTGTAGTGATGTTTACGCGGTCTGCCTGTGCCTTGCTAATATCTGCCCATAGTTGTTCTTTCAACCGACGCGCAATTTCCTCCGCTTCCTCTTCTCCGTCATCGTAGTCATCGTCATCATAATTTTCATCCTCTTCAACCCATTCATCTACCTCCTCATCTCCAATATGCTTAATAGTCGAGTTCGCTGTCGTGTCAGTTTCGTTGGATCTAGGTTCAGTCATGAGTACTGAGTACTGGGTACTGGGATGAGATTCTTAATAGAAGGTTATAAGTATAGTCTTGATTATGATCGGGTGCAGACCGGAGCAAGTAGTTATATACTGAACTTCATCGATTCATCATCAACGTAGCCAACCATCCATCTTATTGACCTGGTGGAACCAAGTATCACACTTGTTATGTTGTATCTCAACGTATCATATTCGTGGCAATGAGCTGGCTAGTAAGTTAGGTTACGTCCGCGCTAGTAGTCGGCAATTACTCTTTTGTGTCAAACTCCGCGATTTGTACAACTATCACTGCCTGCCAGCTGGTTATCTCAAGGTTCCAACATTTCAAACTCGCACTTGAGGTTAATTTTCCCTCAGGAATAGCCAGTGGCAAATGTCGAACACGATCAAGGACCTTGCGGCTGGAACGGCTGGAGGAATAGCTCAGGTATGTATGAAATAGGCTCAGTGCTACGTATTGACTCAACTCGCGTACTAGGTCCTTGTTGGACAACCCTTCGACATCGTGAAAGTGGTGAGAGTGGCTATAAAATACGAGCAAGGATACTTGCATACCCATTATGACTCTCCCTCAGCGCATGCAAACTTCGGCGAAGGGCACTTACAGTGGCATGCTGCATTGCGCTGGCGGTATCTTGAAAAATGAAGGGCCTCTGGCATTCTATAAGGTAATGTTCTTATCGCTCTACGCTATTCTTTCTCACATTCTGTTAGGGCACATTAACACCATTGCTGGGAATTGGTGTCTGCGTATCAATACAATTTGGAGTACTCGAGTATGCAAAACGGATATTTACGGCTCAAAACCTAGCTAGAGGTGAAGGAGGAGAAGAAGGAAAGATGCTTAGTGGGGGGCAGCTGGTCATTGCTGGAGTAGGGGCAGGGCTTGCTAATGGTGTAGTTTCCGGTCCAGTGGAACACATTCGCATTCGTGAGTCCCCTGTGTTACGTGTATGACTAGTATCTGGCTTTTAACCTCTTCTTTAGGTCTGCAGACGCAGTCAAACACGAATCCAATATACAAAGGTCCATTTAACGCAATGAGACAAATTGTCTCACAACATGGCATTCCCGGACTGTTCAAAGGACAGGCTGTCACCTTTCTACGTGAAGCGACAGGCTACGGCGTCTACTTCTTGGCATACGAAAAGCTTGTACAACGCGAAATGACCCAGAAGGGTATACGACGGGACCAGATTAACCCTATGAACTCCGTTTTGTACGGGGCAGCAGCTGGCTACGCTGTAAGTCCTATCCCCTCTGCCCAGTGCATGTTCGCGTGTGCATCGAGCTAATTCTGCGACAGCTTTGGGCGGTGATATACCCTATAGACATGATCAAATCTAGAATGCAGACTGACGGATTTACTCCTTCTACTGGGCAAAAATATGCTTCGGCACGGGATTGTGTGCGGAAAGTTTGGAGAACTGAGGGAATTGGCGCATTTACACGTGGTCTGGGGCCCACTTTGATTCGGTACGTATCTGATTTCTCAGAAATGTTTCACAAACTCATTGCTCATTAGTTCACCATTTGCGAATGGGGCGACGTTCCTTGGATTTGAGATGGCTAGTAGACTGCTGTATTCATAGTTATCGAGGATTCAACTCCCGCATGTCAATGCGAAACGCTCCCTATGGTGAATCAGTCCGCTTATATTCTCATATTTTAGATCGCACTAGATCAACAATGTGCAGACACGAGTTTCCTTGCGTCCATATTTCAGTCCGCTACGGTGTGGCACGGGGGTACAAACTAATTGACGATCACAATAACCAACGCAGTGAAACAGTGCACGCAAATGTCGTGAGTAAGGCTGTACCTACCACACAGAGGAGACAACTATTGTCAGCTCGATGTCAGTCTAAACTTCTCGACAACTCCAACGTTGATGAGATATGGTATTCAGTAAGTGCCAACTCCTCGACAAGCTAGATAACATGTGATGCTTACGATACGCCGGATAGACCAAAACCACTTGGGTTGTTACCAGTTACGTGTCCTAGTCTCGGACATCTCATTGATCATTTCTCGACTTTCACTCGGGAATAATACATAGGAGTTGCGCGGGCTGTGTCAAATCGGCCGATCGCAAATATTGTGTACGAGATCTGTTGCGCGTATACTCATCTGTAACTCTGATTGTGCACCGAAACTGCTCGTTTTCAAACATTTGAGGGCCACCAGGCATGATTTCTCTCGCGTCATCTTACCAGCCCCTTTCGCCATCGATCATTGCGGTCAATGCAGCGACGCTCAGCGAGTCAAGTGTTCGCATATGGATGACACTCAATGTTTGCAGAGCCTTACTCAAGATGGATAGCGCTATGCGTCGAATTATCATTCGCGTGTTTATTCTCCTTCTGTTTGTGAGGATGTAGATTTTCCGCCTGTTCGCACGTTCGAAGAGAAGTTGGTCATTATTAAGTAATGGCAACATGAAATGAGCGCGGACGTTCAACGCAGAGGCGCGTTTGTACTCATAACGTCGCTACGCGCGACCTTAGGAGTATCCATCCTCGCAAGTTTCCCCTGCATTTGCTGCGAAACGATTGTTTGCCGAAGCAAACATTGCTATCGAGCTATGACCTTGAATTGTATGAGAGAGGAAGCAATATCGTGGACTGCATGTGGGAGCGCGACAATGACAAACAAGGAAGAGTGAAGAACGGAGATATAAAAAATTTGACCCACCATATAGCGCAAATCCTGGAAGGGTGCTGGAATGCCCGGAGGGCCGTTGCTACACAACTTCCAGTCTTCACAAGCCCCTGTCTACGGGTTCCTGACAAATTTAGTTTGGAGGGAACCTTAATAAGCGAGGTAACGCGGAGAGATTGTGAATGTCGCGGAACGTCAAAAGCAGATTTGGTGGTAAACATTATCATTGAGACTTGAGCGCACAGTATTCGTTGACTACTATTCGACGTCATCGGAATCTTACGAACATTGTATGCGCCGTATCACGGAAAGTCTAGTGTATCCCCAACGAAAACCACTGCAAGTCAAAGCCATGATATTTTTTTTTCAATCCTGATTCGAGACATGTATACAAGCAAATATTCAATAATTGATGGTGTCAATGGCGAGGAGCTAATGTGTGTGATGAATAACGTTATGGCATGATCAGGTTGAAAGCACAAACATGATCCTTGATTATGCGACCCGCCGCGATTAAGAGTCGGCGATTGAATAGCTGATCTCGAGGCAACGTAGCTGTTATTGAAGATGAAGTAATTATTGCCAGATCTCTGCCCCGAGGATGCTCCAGAGAAACGAGAGCCGGCTGATGATGCGGCCTCGCTACCGGGGGTTCCAGAATCAAAAGCTGTATGGTATTCAGTATCTGCACCTAGCAAAGACATCAGCACAAGGGCTATCGGGATATATGATCCGAGTCTTACATTCTTCCACTTGTTGATCATCTCCAAAAGGATTGCCGTCAGGAAGGAGACTAATCTGAGAAGCGATGAAATCGACCGCGTCAGTGAACGACCTAGCCGTGGATTCATCTAGTGGCGATTCCAGTGGAACTGCGATGGCGCTGATGCGAGCGTCAGATGGTACGTCGTCATCTGCAGTCAGCTCGTGAGTTATGTACATCGAGAGGCATGAGTTTGGACAGACACTCGACTGGTTGAACATCTTGTCTGTTTGCGGAAAGTAGCCGCCTCCTCAGCTCTTCAGATGAGCTCTAGCCAATTATTAGGGTATGCTGCGAACAATTAAGGTAGCACAATCATACCCTGGTTTGCCTATATAAATCATTGGCTGCTGCTGCGAGTAGTCGAAGGGAACGATATCTCGAGATCAATTTCCAAGGCTGGAAGGTTGTATTTTTGTTTTCCAGCTCTTTTCTCCCCGACTGTAACCTTCAACGCTGTTCAGTAACTTGCCAATAGTATGACACATGAAGCATACCTATCATATTCCTTCTTAGCATTCGCAAAGATCGTTTCCAACTCCGTCAAATTCCCTGCCATGTCACGTATCTTAAATAATTCATCCAATGTAGCTTCAAGAACTATATCCACTTGATCTAGGTTGTCACTGCGTTTCATTTTCATCAGAGGGAACATCGATCGATCATATTGAGAAGGGGAGCCAAGGTTCATGGGAATGAGAATAGTTTGGCGCTCTTGCTCGGAGGACATCGTTGGCGAGAAATAGAATCAAAGACCATGGCCTATAGAAGGTCTTATGTATGAGCAGAGATGTCGTGGAAATCCAACAAGGGAATAGTCAATTACTTGAATATGTGAAATATCTAGCATACTAGTAACTAGGGGGTCGACTGGAACTATGATTTTTATTTATGTACTTGCCATATCGAACTTGAATGGGTCCTTGTGTA
Source organism: Suillus subaureus (assembly GCF_016647635.1). Taxonomy (NCBI): domain Eukaryota; kingdom Fungi; phylum Basidiomycota; class Agaricomycetes; order Boletales; family Suillaceae; genus Suillus; species Suillus subaureus. The sequence continues at coordinate 5,404 of NW_024538886.1, forward strand.
CACTTGTTTATGCTGAAGCGATTCATTCACTGCCTCATGCACTCTGTTTTAACATCTTCCCATGAAGGCACTTTCCTTGCCGAAGGGCGAGAGCACTACAAAGACGAAGGCTGAGCTCAGGACCGAAGAGGCTGCAGAAAATCAGAGACGCAGGGCTCGCAAGGAACTCGAACTTTTTGGACAAGATCACGATCGTCCAGGAGCTTTGTCTGTAAATGAAACCTGGTGGTGTCAACAATATCTATGGTTAAAGAATCAAGGGTACTTACTTCGTTCTCGGTATGCACCGGATTGGGTGCCATCTTGGGAGGGTACCGAGCGCAATCCATTTGCTTGTGAAGATGGACGTTCTTTGCGAGTGAGAGATGTTTAGGTACTTCACCATTTGTTGGCTGACCAATGCATAGTTCGGCCAGGTCATGGACGCAACGCGTGTATCCGACGGTTTATACGTCTCACTCAAAATCGTGAAGAGGTCGCGACACCCTCATGAGGTAGAGATCGGGCAATACTTCATGTCAGAGCAACTTGCGTCGCATCCCAAAAACCATTGTGTTCCTTTTCTTGAGGTGTTATTACCACCGAACGACGAAGATAGACAATTAATTGTTATGCCGCTGCTGCTTCCTTTCGCTCGGCCGCCATTCGACACATTTGGTGAGGTGATGGAGTGCTTTAGACAACTATTTGAAGTAGGTACAACTGTCATCAGCAAATGCCTACATCGTCTCAGCGAAGTATCGTAGGGTCTCCTCTTCATGCACAATAACCATGTGGCACATCGGTGAGTGGTTTAGAGCTGTTGTTTTATGCGTTCTCTACTTACCAACAGCCAGTGATTGCATGTGGATGAACATAATGATGGACGCCAAAGACCTCCATGCTGAGCCCTATCACCCTGTTGATCCTCACATGAAGCGTAACTTCAGTGGCCATGTAAGGCATTATACTCGCACTCAGCGACCGCCGAAATACTACTTCATCGACTTTGGCTTATCACGTCAATACGATCCTCGCGAGGCCAGTCCCTTGGAGTACCCGATTTTTGGTGGGGATAAATCGGTACCAGAATTTCAAAACAATACAGATGTCCCCGTGAACCCATTCCCCACCGATGTCTACTATCTCGGGAACGTCATCAAAGAGGAATTTATGGACGTAGGTGTTTGCACGAAACTCCTTCGGTTGATTGCTTATCACCATGATCAAGACAAAAAAAGGTTTTGACTTTTTGAAACCCCTCGTAGATGACATGGTTCAGAATGATCCCAATGCGAGACCTACGATGAACGTGGTAGCCGAGCGTTTTGACTTAATGCGACAGCAGCTCAGCTCATGGAAATTACGGTCTCGTGTCATTGCGAGAGACGAAGATATCTTCGAAACTCTGTATCGCAGTGCTACCCATTGGAGGCGACGGATAGGTTTCATTGTCAAGCGTGCACCAGCCGTACCTCGCTTTGGGGAATGATCACATACCTTCTGCACTGAATTTGCAAATCTATGATGTTGGTTGACAACGAGCCGCAACTTGACAGATTTTCGATGGTAGTGCGTACTAGGGTCAATCCACAAGCTGAACTAAAATATGTACTTGTCATGTACCCTTCTGTCGTTGCTTCACCAGTGGATACTGAGGATGTATCAGTACTTTTTTTTTACCTCCAGCGCGGAGAGAGAGCTGAGATCGACATCATTTTGAGAGAACGATCGCCGAATACCGCTCCTCGCGGAGTTTGGAATGAAGGGGGGTCGCGTTAACTGCATGGCTAGTTCGTCCAATTCAACGATGGATTAAAAATGACCAACCAGAAATCACCCGTAACAATGTCTCGGAGGCTGTGAGCTCTTGTCCTTATTGGCCCGTATGAAAAGGTGTCCGAGGTACTCGCGCTCAATGACGCATCGGATGTACAGCTTCACATTACAAGAAAATAGGACCCTGCTTTAATTATGGCCAAGACCCACGCAGTAAGTAATGATTCACGATCGGTGTACAAGAGTTCTGACAGCGACGACTTTGTTTTAAAACTTTATATATAACACATCAGAGCCCGCACCAGGTCCCGTTCCCATGTCGGCGACGCTGCCTCGCGTAATGGGTAAGCACGGTAGCATGAATCTGAATCGCCTGTCACCAGTTTACTCATGATCTACAAACCTTTGCAAATGGCGTTACTACTCGTTGCTGATAGTGGTAATTACCACACAAAAGATAGTTGACAAACACCATACCAAAAACACTGATATCGAATTCGCCAGTACAACTGGGAATGTTCCTTCGCGCAAGAACCTTCCATACATTATGGAGAACAATGAAATTGACAACACGATGTCACGGATGGTCGATGCCATCACATGGGAACGGGGGGCAATCTTATCCTTTCGTGACGCTTGATTTGTACGGGTATATAACACACCTTCCAGTTCTAGTACATCAAAGCACGTAATTTTGACTATTGTGCGATTACCAGCGTCGGTTTTTTTTTACCAATGGTTGGCTAAAGGTGGACTTCCGAAAGTCTACGGCCGCATTCACGATAAGACTTTTTTGACGCTAAATTACATCGATTTATGGCATACGGGCCGGAATCATCGAGCAATTTTACAATACAGAACGAGCCATCAATTTTCTGCGACAACAAAGGCCAATTGTGAAGATTCCAACATTGTCATTGCCCGAATTAAGGCTGAGATAACTATCTGGATAATAACGGTTGAACATATGATGCATCCGGACCAGGTCTTTGGTGCTCCCCATACTAAGGATTGATCATCTCCATCCTTCTTCTCTATCGAACTATCTTGGGATGGTTATCATGATGAAATACTGCCGTTTATGCAACGTATTTTTCAGCTGATTTGAAATTTGGTTAGACAAAAAGTACTTACCAGCTCCAGAGGAGTTCGTGGCGTTGATATTCAACGTAGCGCCCGTCACATTGGAACTGCAGAGTATCATAGAACTATTGCTCGAATAATTTCCTTGCATGAAGTTACGGGGTTGGTGTTGTGCACGCCTACCAACAGCTCGGCGAGGGCGAGCGGGCTGAGGTATCTGCTGAGGTACCTGCTGAGCAACCTGGGGCCCGTGCGAGAGGATTTCTGTGGTTGATGTTGTCAGTGCCGTCAAAAAGCAATGATCAGAAATCGTACTAGCACCGGTGCAACCTGGGGAGTCGATATTCAGAGTGGGACACTTCGCAGTGGTGCCCACCATGACCATCGAGTCCACTTCACACGAGATTCCTGACGTTACTTGGGAAATTGCCTGCTTCAAGTTAGCGTATACAGGAATATGTTGGCCTGGTTAAAAATGTTTCAGAATTTAACTTTTGGATCGCAAGGTCGCTCACTTTGAGGGAGGTTAGAACGAGGGTTAACCGAAGGGACACCTGACTGAGGTTTGAAACGAGTCTTATCAGTGGGCAACGTGCCTGCTGGTGTTGTAGGAAGCGACGCTACGGTCTTGACGTTCGGTGGTTGATCTGGGTGGCTAGATTTTGTCTCTAATGCATCTCTGGCAGGTGGTGGGTTCGACTTCTGGTGGCCTCCAGGTCCACCTACACCTGTGAGTACTGAAACTTCTCCTCTCACATAAGCTACCCTACTATCATCAATCGTCCTCTACAATTTAATATCAGCACAGATCTGCAAAGAAAGAGAAGCAGGGTCGTAACCTTGACTTTGCATTTGAGGGCTCTGCAGTCACCCAATATTATATCTACATTTCTCCGTTTTGCTGTAGGTTCCCCGGTTTTATACAACCGAATTTCATGCTGAAGTCTGTAGATGATATCAGCGATAAAGAAAAATAACTCGACATAAAGGACATGCCTGTCATGTTCATTCGTGAACTCAGTCTTGTCAGCCTCTGCTAGGTATAATGGATATTCGGAGAAAAGGTCCATGACTTCAACGAGTTCCTTCTCTGCGTCTTCATGACCACGGGACTTGGTGGGGAACCTAAGAAGTGACCGAAACATGCTGAACCGAACCATGCGGGGCCGTTGGTATCATTTAGCATAGCGTATTTATGCTAGAATCGGTAGCCAAAGGACTCAGTATACAACTCAAGCCTCGCCAGGAACGCCAGCTAGAAGAGTGTTTGGCCTTGAGTTTCCCTCGCGACGATTGAAGAGCATTGAACAATAACACAGCCGCTGGAAGAAGGTTGAAGGACTGAGTCACGGTGATGCAGGCGGTTCCGGGAAGGTGTCGCCACACGCCCATAAATTAAAAATTCGCCCCCACACGTTACAGGGTTACAACGTGGACTGCTAAGCGCATGTGTTTGAAACTTTCAAATATAATATATAAAACCATTATTATGAGTCGCGAGCCCTCATCATATGTAGGGCCTGTATTCAATTGTCAAAATTCGACACACTGGGTTTATACAGCCCTCGCGGAGTAGAAGTGGACACAAATCGGACTCCATGTTTACAATTATTTGAATTGAATAATGTATCGGTTTTATAGGACGTCTTATGTAACCAGCTGGTAGACTGTTAATCGGTACTTATTCACTTGTCAAGTTGTCCGTGATGTGGATTATTAGTTTCCAACATATAGAACTTGCAATATTTTCATGCATAAGCACCACATAGCCCATCGGTATGCAATTATCTTCTTACCTCGCTGTCGATTCGTGTTTTTCTAGTGACTTCATGGATTTGAACATATTCATGATGGATCCCAAGAACTTCGATGTACCCACATCCACTGGCACATCATCCATGCTTACCCTCTAGACATTTGGACATGAAACATCGGGTGAAACATCGTTCACGTACGGATTGCCATCCGCGATGCCTTTTTATCGACTTCGGAATATCTCAACACCATCAACCTTCGGAGAGTGCTCCCCTAGAATTTCCGATTTCGGGAGGGTGATACAGGAGCGTCCCAGAGTTTCGGTTGTCTGATGAACCTTGTAACCCATTTCCGACTGACGTGTGGTATCTGGGCGTTGCTCCGCAACAACAATTACTTGAAGGTCCATTCACTCCTGGCGGTACTGTTATGACGAATGATAAGCTTATCGCGGCCTGGGTTTTATGGAACCTCTGACTTCGGAAATGTTGCAGAATGATCCTGCGCAACAATATATCAAGCATTTAGCGCATGGAAATTACGCTCCAGGGCAGTTATGAAGGAGGAATGGATTGCTGGGCGGCCTTTTCACGATGCCTTTCATTAGCTTCGCTGTCTCCGATTTTTATCGCCATATCTCCCTGCTATGCCTCTTCTCACTACGTAACTTTAGTCATACGCATTCGTAATCTTGAACCAGCTTTTTTTTTGGCTATGTATGTCGCTTGACGTACTTTGTACTCCTAAAAATGCGATACCTCATAGATCCGCTACTAGGTACAAGGAACGATTTCTCTTCATCCTATTATGGTCTGACTGCAGACTAATCTACATGTACAACACGGGTCGCTAATACATGCACAGCACTATATATATTCGTATAATACTCTCCATGCTCACATTGCCAAGCGCAAGGCTTGTGAGTATTAAAAACAACTTATTCAACTGAATCATTCAGTCAACACTTCTGAGCGTTGAGAAACGACTTGTTCGACTGAATAAATTCGGTCAATGCCGAGCTCATAACAGACAATTGCAATCAGGAGTGAACTTACTGGTGCCAGAAGCACGCAGAGACCGGATGTTGAAGGTCGGGCTGCCCGTTACCGTGCCAGGGGCGAAATACATAACACGCTCACGCTTCACGGTGTGAGCTGTCTGCGACTGGCGAGCGCCTGCGGGCGGCAGTCTCTGTGCTGGGAGCCCGAGAGATGGTCTGTCACCAGGTAATATAACAGCTAAAGGACAGATCAGTATTCCGGATTAGCGCGCCCAAAAACATGTAGCTTACTTGCTCCAGTTGCCTCCTGGGAGTCAATGTTGAATGTGGGTGACCCAACAGACGAGTCTGGGCCGAATATCATGCAGTCTGTGTCGGTGGGCGGTGCATGTAGACTTCCCCCTGTGGATACTAATTTTTATGGCGTCATTATTTAGCATGAAGGTCAAAATGTGGTGCACGTACCTGCGGAAGTGCTCGAGGTTGTTTCATGGACGGAAGAGACTGCAATATTGGACTGAGCTGGAATGGAAACTTCCAATGATGGGGTCCTATAGGATGGGTCGGGATCGATCAATGCAATAGACGATTTGCGAGATTCAGGGGTGGCTGATTTGTGGCACTCAGTTTTGAGCGACAGCAACCCTAGATAGCGCCTACCTATAGCAGCTGGAGGCACTGTCCCTCTTCTTATTTTGTCTTCTTGGTGTTTACTACACGCTCTCTGTAAACTGCTATTAAAATAGTTTTTGCTCAGAGATTAGAAAAAACAAACCTCTATCCTCAATTTCAACTTCTCACACTCGTCGAGTGCTCTGGTCAGTGTGCTATTAGGTTTGCCCTTGTTCAACTGAACACGAGCATCTGCAAGACTAGCAGCTATTAAAATGTAGTATATAATACGACATGATGCATGCACGGTACCTGGAGTATTCATCCATGAAAGATGATCGTTCCTCCTGGGTTAGCGAGTCCAAGTTGGCAGTGCAGAGTGTAAGAATAGCTTCCAGGACGCTCTCTATATCGGCGAGGACCTGCTCGCGCGAAGGATAAAAGTTCTTCCAAAAGGAAACCATGATGCAGCTCTGATAGAATCTAGTGATGTGGTGAATCTGTGGAGTATGTTGATGGGGATCTAACACATACTTCTAATTCGCCTGGTATTTCTACCCCTGCGAGACCTGACACAAACACCAGTAAGGCTAGCGTTTGGCCTCGAGTTCCCCTCGCGACATCGAGAACAATAAATCATGGACAGAACAAGGAGACTGAAGATCGGGATCTGTCGTGATTCTGGTACGAGTCAAGTCAGTGGGAAAAACATGCGCCCACAAATATTTTGCAATGCTCAACAAAGTCAACACCGTCATACAATTATATACACTAATATTATGCCGCCTTTTCGAGCCTATTGAACCGTTGTCATGAGCTGCAGGTTCGCAGTTAAGGTCCTCCGCCGTTGCGCATACCATCAATATTAATGCTCACGCATCATGCATCATGCTGGGTTTATAGAGCTTACCGCCCTCGCGGAGTAGAACTAATAGTTTGGGACAAATATTTATTTGAAATACATACCATGACGCGTAACTCGCGGAGTTGAACATGGGGGGTCGTGCTGAAGACCCCTAACGAGCGGTGCAGTACTTCGTGCCGCTTCAGTGCGATCACAAGGCTACATAGCCATCATGTCATGGTTGTATCGATGAGGCCTTGTTCAAGGGCGCCTGCCAGGACCCGCATTGTCTGACCGTATCATAATTGATTGATGGAGTTGATCCCCATCTTCCATTTTTGCAAATCTGATATAGTATGTATTGTATTTCCGATTTATCCCACAACTCACAAGGGTCTCGGGTCCTCAGCAAGGTGTCTGATTGACCCACGAAGCAAGATGGTCGTACGCAGGCTGAAAATATGGACCAGGTGCTTGGCTTGGTGCATGTATTTTCCGACCCGCATCATGATTATACAAGAAGAATGATCACCCACGTCTTCAACAGTTCGACCAGGCAGTTCTGGGAAGCCTTTATATAGTAAGGCGCTGGCTATCACACGACTTATATTATTATTTTGAAAAATATTTTGTTTAGAAAGCGCAAGTTAAGTCAAAGCGTTTAGCACTGCCACTCATCCTTATCTCACACTTTCATCCGACCACCAGTCACTTTCCCAGGTTGTACATGCAATGTGCGAATCAGAGTCACGGTGCGCATATCGGTTGAATATTAATAGAAGAGTCGAAGTTACTCACTAGCAACACGTTACTTCGAACTAAGACCTTGGATAATCACCGGCACGTATACACCATCTATAAACAGTTCGGAAAACTTGCTCGACTTACTATGTATGCAATCACAGTTATTCGTGCCCAAGGGTATCAGCCTTTGCGTCCTGAAAAGTCTTGGAGACCAATTGTTTCTGTGGTGGTAGACCAGCACCAGCATTATGAAGTGAACCTAGGATGTGACGGACAAAACCCGAACCTCAGGGAACGTTTTATAATGTTTGTCATCTTTTTACTATTACAGTTTCCTTCCGCTCACTGATATATTTGACCAGGCGAGGTGCAGACGGCCATTCCGAGTGGACATCGATGTGTATTACCAGGCGCCGAGCAAGAAGAAACGCAAGAAGCGGTATCTAGTTGCAAAGACTTCCTTGTCGCTCCAGGCTCTATCTAAGTTAAGGGATACTGCAAATCGTAAGTGTTTTGAATTGCCATTATGCTGTGCTTGACGTATTCCAGCTTTCAAAATACCGTTGAGGCCTGTGGTTCAGCCCTCTATGCATAGGTTGGCTCGAGGAAGAACAGTTTCAGTTTCCCTCGTTACTATGCTTCAAGTTCCTGAGACTCAGGCGGGACTCCATGTGTTACAAGATTCATTAACGTCAGATGACCAGTATGACGATGTCATTAAGTGTAAGAGCGGTCTTATCAGTGGTGTTTAATGGCTGACAACTGTAATCTCAGCACTTGGGCGCTCTTCACCGAGGTTTGAATCAGAATCAGATAGGACAAGTAACTTTTCTTGTTCTAGTCGCGCTATAACTCCTCCAGTCCTACCTGAATTATCCGGCATACGCATCCGTCGAGGATATACCTCGGACATAGATGATGACCGTCCACTCGACGAGCACGTCAAACGCATTAACGACATCTATGACAGCTATGCATTTACAGACAATGCCGACTCGAGTACTATGGTCGATGTTGTTCCCCTTGCGCCTTCCCTTCTACCCAGTTACACAGAGCAGATATCTGTGGACAATTCGTTGACATTTATTGATGCCCTTGTCGACTCTTTCTCGTCTTATGCTGAACTTCGAGAGGCTCGCAATGACTCTGAGTACGAGCGTATCTTGGAAAAACTCACATCCGAATGGTATTTTGTCGGTGCATCGGTGCGTGATGTCATTATTGTTCCACTTACTCTCATCTAGCCTGGATTATCTGTAGCTGGTCGCTCTTGCCGGGTATGTGCATCATAAAAGATGATTTCCGCATTTTTGATCTGCTTTCCTAGGCTTGACGCGGCTGTGTTCGGCTTTTCGTCCAGCTCGTTATTCTCCGTCAACACTTTCGCCCGAAGCTCAATAGCTCTGGGGAGTGTTGCTTCAGGCATCGGTATTGCAATCGATGGTTGGTTCCTCTTGGTGTACAGTGGAGCAAACGCCAAAAAATTTCAGGTAATTCTCGGTTACGCATATCGGGATACAATGCTCAAAGCCGCTTAGAAATTTGCTCGTGACGTATACGGCAAATATCTGTTCTTTTGCATATCGTCGCGTCTTCCTGCTGTATGCATGTTTGTGTCAGCATGCGCCTTAATGGCCTTTCTGCTTTCAGTTGCATGGTCTGCTTGGCCCACTGCTGTGTTGGTCATGTGTTTTATCGCTGGCGTCCTGATCAGCCTCCAGTTCATCATATATGGGCTACACTGCATGGTAATTTGTATGACTGAGATTCTTAGGAGAGCGCGTGGAGGATTGATGTGGTGTGTAAGGAGGCCGTCGAACAATGTCTTGGAGCATAATGTTTCCGAAAAATAGTGGTGTATCTTGGACAATTCTCTTGTTAGCATCTGTAATACACATGGGTCACGATAATTTATTTTTATGTTTTACCAAAACAGCGTTTTACATTGAATGATCGAGAGATATTTCTTGAGCCGATAGTAATATCCGGGAGGCTGGATGAGGCTGGGAGGAGGTCCGTTGCAATGCCATATATTCGGATATTGCGCGCGATTCAAAGATCATTCTGACCTGTTGAGTGTTACCCAGTGCCCATGATCATAGATCTCCAAAAAAAAGAGGCAAGAGCTGGGCGAGGAAGCCACCAACAACGAGGCCCCAGAAGTCAAGGTATTGAACCCCGCCACATTCTCATACACCTTTAAGCCATAGAGTTCCGGGGGAGTGGGCCATTCACGGGGATCAACAGTCAAGCACTGTCCAATAAAAATCACGACCACAGCAATATCTTTCCCTGGAAGTGTGTGCCACAATGCGCAAGTATTCCTCAATTGCTCGAAGGACAAAATTATCAGGCAGACACGTGTGCAAAAGGACATCGTGGGATGGAAGAAGCGCCATCTATCCGATCGTCTATGCGCAGCCTCGAGTCAATGAGCACTGCTGTCACAAGTTAACTCCGTCTAGCTGACCACGTTATTTCGATAACAGAGTATAGGATGCCCGACTTGCGCGTGTCAGTCAAAGAATTTTCCTTGGACCCACAACAACAAGATTCGTATTGGTTGCCTCTGGAGGGCATTTTCGGATTATTTTTTCACCGCTGATATACCAGATTGGGGCTATTGTGCTGGGCACGCTTTGGCAGTGCAACGCCATATCTGTACATATGCACAGCTCCTCGTGGGTTGGTGGACCCACATAAGACGGTGTTTTGAAATACGGGGTTTAACCGTCTTATCCTTTTGTCAATTACTTTTGTGCACAGACAGCATGTTGCGCCACTCACCTGAATTTTCCAAGAGAGATATCTAACACGAAGACGGGAACCCCTCCACTTTGAACTCCGCGAAGGCAAGTATCAAAGCATACGCACCATTATTTACCTCCACCGTGCCGTGTCCACAAGCTTACAAGCTAGAGTCTCAACAAGCAAATGCATTCAGAAATTAAAGAATACATAAAGTTCCAGCAGGTACCTGCTCAGCCATTATTCGCCGTCAGAGCTAGCGACATCGCTATGTGAATCGTCCTGCTCCCTACGGTCTTCCATTCGTACACCATCATTCTGAGTGGATTCAGACGCATTCGCCGTCGCAGGAGTGAAACCAGAAAGAATACCAGTCCCTCCAGATTTCTTGGCCTGTGAATGTTTCCAGGCATGAGCCATCTGCAAGAACTTGAAAGATCTTGGGTTGGCTTCTCGTTCGTCATCGGCAAATACAAGTTCCCAATCTGTGTCAGAGTAGTCAGGAAGCTGTGCTATATACGGGGTAGATCGCTGACCTTCCACTACTTGGCCTGTCTCTTTGTCGACGTGTTGCTTCCTACCAATGATAGGCATCATGCCTTCCACCTTGGCTATATCGCTCTCGCTGCCATGTTCCTGTTCGAACGCTTTCCATGACTCAAGTAAAGCAGCCCTCTGTGATGAAAGCGGTTCAGCTCCAACTCAATCATAAAAATGCTGCTCAAACCTCGGCTTTTAGGCCTTTGACCTTCAAGTCTTTGTAACCACGTTCAAAGACTTGTCGTGCTAGTTCGTGATCACCAGCGACAACACGAGGTTCGGAATCCTCGTCCTCCTCTTCTTCTCGCATAGCTCTGGGCAATGGAATACTTGACCCTTCGAACTCGGCATAGGATATCCACACCTTGTGGTGCCCGCTGAGAACCACCAGGCGCTCGTAAAGTGATCTCGTCTTCTCCCGATCACCCTGCTCATCGACTTCGAAGTCGATATATGCCTTCCAAAGGATTTCGGGCATCGATAGTGATGCTTGAGATACTCCGAGTTCAAAGATCGCCTCTGCACGGGTGAAGTCCTCAAGAGCCGTCTCGAGTTCAGCGTATTTGATCCACGCCGCTGAGTTGGTAGGATCGTACTGCGGAAGATGTTTCACCACTGCCGAGGAAAGAAAGAGACCTTCACGGCATACCTCAAGATACTTTTCGTACAATGTCCGCACGCGGTCAAATTCTCGCAGCTAAACATGATATTAATATATCGTGGAGCCGAGAAAGTGAAGAACGTACATCCATCTCGAGTTGAATATAACCCTTGAGTAGAGACTCCTTCGGACACATGCCAATGGCGGTCCCGAGCATTTTGCGCGCTGCCATTAAATCCAACTGTCTAATTTCAAACTTTGCAGCCATGATCCACAGTTTTGCGAAAGTAAACTGCTTGTGCGGCACAAGGTTCAGAACGGTACGATATACTTGGCGTGCACGGTCATAATCCTGTAGAATAATGTCAGAGTGAAAAGTGATGTATACGGAAATGAAAATACCTTGGTTTCGATCTCCTCGAACAGAGCATACTCAAGCCAAAGGAAGATATACCGTCTCCAATGACGCTTTTCTTGTCCAGGAGGTACATGTGCAACAGCGCGCTCGTAAACGTCTCGCACGCGCTCCATGGCTGCATCCTCCTCTTCCTTGGTGCCCCCTTCTTCTCGCAAAGTTCGTAGGGCACCTTCTTCCAGCCGAACATAGTCAAACCAGATGTCGTAATTTCGTCCGTCTTGTGAAACTTCGTCTTCATATTGGATTCTTCGCTTACCAAGCACAGTAGATTCTACAATGGACCGTGTGCCGTGCTGCTTCTCGAATTTGGTATAAGCTGCGTACAAATTCGCTGATTTTGATCGCGGAAGGCGTGATAGTGCGAACTATTATTTAGACTGTGAAACGGCCCTAGCAGAGTATGCGCGTGACGACGTACCTTGTATATCACTCGAGCACGCTCGTACTCTTTCAACCGAGTTTCCATCTTAGCAAAAGCATTGAAAACTGCTTGAGCTTTTTCTACCTGCTCTTCCTCGTCCCCAAAGAACTGGAGAGCGGTTTGGAATACCTCTCTTGCCTTGTCCAACTTCCCTCGCTCTTCTTCAAACTTTGCCCACTTCACCCACACTCTCGGATCCGGCCTGACAGCTATCCATCGCTCATATATAACACTGGCCCTGTCCGATTCGTCATACCGCTCCTCCATTTTTATGTATGCTTGCCAAGCTTTGTCATCTGGTTCCCATTGCATCCACCGCTCAAAGACTTGTCGGGCACCAGGGACATTTTGCAGAAGCTCCTCCAAGTAAACGTACTTGTACCAGAGCTGGTCTACTCGAGGCAATAGAGTCACAGCGCGATCGAATAGATTGCGTGCGTGTTGGACATTTCGGGACTTGAGCTCCATTTCAGTATAACTGAGCCATAGCTGAACGCTTCGAGGGTCCACGTCCAAAGCGCGTTCAAAGATAGAACGAGATCGGTCAAACTCATTTTGGCTGGCCTGATACAAAGTGTATCAGACTGTGATATCAACCAAAGATTTGAAACCACGTACCTCCCAGTTTGCATACTGAGTCCATTCTTTGCTGATACAATATTCAGCGGGAGCACCACCAAGGCCGAATGCCACACTCACATGCTACCTCTTGTCCTTCTAACTCGTTCTTCAAACTCCTTACGCTTGCGGCCGCGGTACTCGTGGAGTTCTTCAAATCCTCAACACGTTGTTTGGGAGCGCGGAAGGTGGATTCTTGACGCTCTTGAGCCTAAAGGACATAAAATTATAAATGCTGCAAGCTGGGAGTTTGAACAACGCGCCTCTCGCAGAAGTTGCTCTGCGGTGATCTATGGATGTAAATATGGAGGGTCAACAAATGCAGACACATATGTCAATGAAACAAACCTGGATAGCGGCAGGCGCCCGATTCCTGATTCTGGAAGTCGTAGCCAGTCAGTCTCTGTATAATACGAAAAGCTAATGGGCAAACCTGGTGCTCTGCCGTCCTGCATAATTGCTACACCAATGAATTTCCCGAGACAGTGAGCAAAGTATAGTGGGACAAATGAAGACAAACAAGTCTGTCTGTTACGTCTTACGTAATAAGTGCGCGTACCTTTTTGGTAGATTTTTGTGTTGCGCGTAGTTTCGAATGTAGATGCAACATGAGCTCGTAGCGCTGCTACAAGGGCTTGGATGTCATCTCAGTTTTGGGCATCCCCTCCACCAAGATGGCGCATGATAGACTCGGACACAATGAATTCCAGGAACACCACAAGGTAAAAGTCTGTGCATGCCGAGCTCCTCTTCCTTCCCCGCGCCCTTTACGCCATCCTCCTTCCCCCTTGCGCCCAAACCCCATTTCTTTCCGTCCTTGTCTTTGTATTTGTCAGAGTCATTCATGTGGCAGCTGCTCTTCTACCACGCTGCGT
>NW_024538887.1:0-19389 GCF_016647635.1 Suillus subaureus
TAAACTTCAATGGACAACGTGAGGCATAAACAAGCATGTAAATTATTTATATATTTATATTTCATGTACTTAATTCATCATCACTAGATCATCATCAGTGGCACTGGCAGAGCCCTGTGCTCTCTTTTGTCAAGGACATCAAGCAGGACGCTCAAGCGACTCCAGGATTGGATGTGGCAGATCATGATGTGTCTATGACAGTTGGTCCAGTATTTGCATGCTCTCCCTTGGGCGAAGCGCTGACTAAGCCCGGGCCTCTGAACCGGACGCCTTCAATATTATTAGTGAAGGTTACTTACCAGCTTATCTCTAGAGTCTGCCTCTACTCCTCGGGATCCCTCAAGCTAGGCCAACGTTTTTGCTGCTCGCGTAAAATTATATACCAGCATACCGATGGCAAAGGCTTCCAGGCTCATGACATTCACATTCCTCGTCAGGTGCTGCATCGCCTGGTCATGGTCGCGTCAATCTCCGGATCAACTACGCATCATTCAATCTGTCAAGCATGATACTCAAGCCTTTTCATCTCAGATGCACGGTAGTTTTTGTGGCCCTTGTATTATCGTATGTATAACGCTCTCTTCCCCAGCTGAGCTATCCCACGAAGAGATCGACCTGATTTCCAAACACTCTGGTAATCAAGATCTTTGGCATTCCATGAAGGACAGGAATCTCATAATTTTCAGGTGCATTCGATGGATATATGCGTAAAAATGACTGCTTTCAAGAGGCCGCAAGGCACGCCAAAAGTCGTTGCGAGGTATCTCATATGAGCGAGGACGAACGCATACAAGGTTTTCTCGGTCTGATGTGCACAATTTGAGACCTTCCTTATATTTCTAGTTGCTATCAGGCTCACCCTCTGTGAACTTGCTACCGCCCGCCACCATACATCACCTCTCGAGTGTTCTCCATTTATTAACAATGTCGAACCACACATTCCACATCATGCAGCAGGTGATTGTGTCGAGTGCGTCACTGTCGACAAGGTATAGGCGAATGCTCATTGATACCTAGCGCATTCTCTCGGAGCGCTCAATTTTGGTCTAGCTACTCTGGGTACCTGCGAGAAATCCGTGAGGCTGGGTCACTTCTTGGCTGTTCTGTTAATAGTTGCGATCAGCCCAGCTTTGCTTTGCGTTCCGTCGATGGATGGAAATTGGTGCGTTCTAGCGGAGATGGCAGCTGTGACTCTCACGTTTCACCCCTCAGACACCGCAAGGGATATCTATAGAAACATAACGTTGGAGAAACTTGCTCTGATTCGGTTTTTCCGTGAACAGCAGAATGGATTCACAGCTGCACATCAGAACTGGGAGCGGTCATCTACAGTCAGTGGAGTCCTCTAATAAGCATAGCTGCGCAGTTGATTACGTCTCACAGGACTTACGCGATCTCGTCAGTGTGTTGAAGTCGACTAGCGGTAATATACGCGACATTGCAGATGTGACATCCACTTCCATCGTTCAAAATGCACAATCAGTAGGTGGTCTTCTGATCTCTTTGGCACGTTTTATTTATGGGGCACTTGCAGCTGTTCACAAAGATGGAAGCCACTTTGTCAGTCATCAACCAGCGCAGCTTCGACGATCATATTCGTTCATTGGACAAGGTAACCTATCTACAGCTTATCAATGAAAGCTAACATTCCCAGGTTGATCGGAGGATTGATGACCTGACATTAAGCGTATTATTCTCGTTCCCTGGGCTTTCAAAGCGTTCCTGAAGGAATACACAGCATTCAAAATCCATGTCATCGCTACTATCACTCGTCGAATCGCGTTTAACCACTGAAATTGAAGCAATTGCATCATTGATGTTAGAGCAGAGCCTTCAATCTCGGGTAGTCGCGGTGCGGTCGTCTGAATACTCTCCCTAACATTCTTCTAATCAAGCTCCCAGGATCAAGTTCAGCAAAAATGGTCCGCGCTTGACGCGACTTTCATTGCTATGCAAAATGTGATCGGGTTTCTTCCATTTTGGTCGCAAGTTGACAACATCTGCAATCTAGTCCTTCCACGGCCTGCAGGGCGTGATCACAAGGCTTACATTCTCTTTGGACACCTCTCTTTCCCAAGTTGTGCATGTGCAAGAGATTCAGCGAGAGGTGGCAGAGTCTGTTTCGCTTCTTGACAACAGGATTTCCCAGCTCACAGAAGTGACCCACCGTGAACTTGAAACAATCAACCAGACGGCCCTTACCCTCATTGATACCTTTCAGCGCAAGTCAAAACACGAAGCTTGGCTAATTAACCTGCAGTGGCTTTTACGTTTTGTCGAACCCAGTTTGTGTTGGTATTAACTGCGCTCTTTTTTTCTGACATCCCATTGTTAGCTTCATTGCTCGGCTTTACGACTTTTCAAGCCGCGACCAGTCTCTTGGTATTCCTCTGGCGTCTTCTGGAAGTGGTACTATCACTTCTCATGGTAACTCAAGGCTTGAATCTGTTATTTTTATTTTTCTGATGCGATCGTCGCAGACTAGCGTCGCAGTTTCTAGCATCAGAAGTCAATTGTTACTCAAGTTTCGAGGTTCAAAACAGGTACAACCGCCAGAAAGTTCATGGCGTCTCGGCTCTCACCTGGAGGAGAATGTGTCACCTGTATCGAATGTCAGGCATCTGCAACGGAATGACTATTTGGACCCGCGGATCATCCGGCGACTTACTGGACCTCGCGTATCTCGCATACCCGATAGGATCTGTCGTCGAGCCACCCCTTGTTGAACATCGTTGCAATTCTCCCTTGACCCTTTCTGTTTTTGTGTACTCTCTGCGTTAATTCAGAAAATGCAATGGTTTCCATGCATCCCTAAGGCTAAGAATTTACGGGAAACCTCCCTCAAGGGTGTGAATTTTTGTAGATGCTAGTTAATAGGTCGCCCAATTATTTTCATGCCTGTTCTGTTAAGCTAGTTTATTTTATTTGGCAGTAGTCCCAACGAGTCATATTGGTCGTGTGAAGCCCAAGGCTACACTCGACTGGCGAAGCTGAAGCTGGCTTTGATAAGCGTATGGAAATAAATAAATAAAATTATTTACTGTGCCCCTCTACGTCAATATTTGTCATTGATGTTAACCAAGTCTGCTAATCCCAGTCTGCTTCAGCGTCTAACGTCTACCTACTAAGTTTCCGTTCTTTGTCGTATGTTGTGAGCTGTCATGCTTGCACACGATGTCCACAGGGAGTCCAAAATCCTTCCACCACCCAGGTGCAATGCTCGCCATATCGGCCCACGTAACAAGATAATGGACACCTATGTATCCAAGCATCTACAGTCTTGCGGACAAGAACAGCCCTCAATTGCACCCGTCACAGTCTCTGATCATAAAAGAGGATCACAATTATATGTAGCGCCAAAAGGTGGCGAGGTACGTCTACTGGCATATTCACTGCATTGTACTCCACTAAATAGACTCAGGACTCTTGTGGACAACCTCGGGTCCACCCGTCTAGTTTTCGTAGAGCTATGGCCCATTCCCAAAGTGCTAAACCACACCATGGCGTGATCCCGCCTCGATTTCGGAAGCAGCCTGCAGCATCGTGAGTCATGCTGTTACCCCTCTTCGAAAGCGCCTTCATTTGTGTGGCATAGGATGGGTAAGCCAAATTCAAGCCTTGACCATTCAACCTTCCCCAAACAGCTGTGTAATCCTGTGACTTCTCCTTGTGGAGGAAGACCTCACACGGATCCTTTCATTGTTGACTCGCCATCGTTGACTCACCAGAATCCACATCCGCCTGGACTTGTGAGTCCACATTACACGTGCCTAAGAGCCACAGTTTTTCATAGGCGCTAGATTTTAGATATAAAGGCTGCGCTGTCCGCCCAGGGCATTCACATTGGCCAACCGAATACCTCACACCCGCAACCTCCTACTGAACCTCATCCCCACATTGATCAAGTACGATTCAATTATTCCATTGTACGAAAAAACTCATTAGCACTTATTAAGCATATGTTACAAACACTACCAACTGCGGCAGCACTTATGTCTCGTCACGACACCCTCCGACCGCTTGGAGTCATGTCAGGCGACCACATGCAAACACTGAGTACGCCATCTGAATCACCTAAGCGTCCCCCAGGTTTGCAGTCGCCTGTTGGCCGAGGTGTTGCATTACCTGTAGCGTCAATTCACGTCAGCCTTCCTCCACCTTCTAGGGCGAAGGTAGTAGTTAATCTTCTTGGGCTGACCGGCAAGTTAATTCAGCATTGATATTGCAGAGATTTACTCGCAAAAAGCAATTATCTGGACCTGAGTTCTCGGTCACAGATCTTGAACTCGTCACAGTTAAACCAGACACCCCCGAACCTTCGACATCACCTACTTCTTCGAATAGCGTCAAGCTACCATCCGTTCGGGGGGGATTACGACCGTCAAGCCCGAAACCTTCACTCGGAGAATCGACTAACCCAACGCCATCAAATTCGGCTACGGTGGGCAGTGGTTTATCTCTAGATCTGACGGTTGTATTGATCCGCTCGCTCAGCAGGATATGAGAAGTTCGTCAACTTCGGGCATGAACGAGATGTGTAGGGATTGGTTTGCTGGTGTCTGTACCCGCAGGCAGTGCCCCCATGCCCATAAAAAAATACCAACTAATCTCACCTGCCACCGTTGGCTCCGCGGGGAGTGTACTCGGTTCCAGTGTCCTTTCGTACACGAGCATCTGGCAAGTCCGACACCACTATGGTATGAGTGTGATGATGACCTATTCCTCAGAATTCCGACAGTTCCGTCAGGAATCAGCCACCTGTTCGAAATGGCGATACTCGAGGCGTCATGCACGTTGCCGATAGTCCCGTTAAAGATCAACCTCCTATCCGAAATGGCAACACTCGAGACGGCATGCCAGTTCCCGACCGTCCCGTTAAAGATAAACCACCTGTCCGAACTTGCAACACTCGAGACGGCATGCAAGGTTCCGACTGTCCCCCTCAACATCAGCCACCCGTTCCCAACGGCAACACTCAAGACAGCATGCAAAGTCCCGCTAAAGATCAACCAGCTGTTCCCAATGGCAACACTCGAGACAGTATGCAAGGTCGTGACCGTCCCCTTAAAGATAAAGCACTTCTTCGAACCGGCAATGCACGAGACGGCGTGCAAGTTCCTGCCGATCCCATTAAACATCAGCTACCTGTTCGAAACGGCACCACTCGTGCCCAAGTTCCCGACCACCCCATGAATGATCACCCACTCAATCGAAATAGCAAAACTCGAGAGGGCGTCAAAGCGTCCGAAGGTTCTGTTAAGAATCAAGCACCTGTTCGAAACGGCGTTGCTCGAGGCACACATCAAGGTATTTTAGCATAGTTAGTCGAATGTAACGAACTCATTTCGGTACCCGCAGATTCAATTCACTCTCCATCTTCTGGCACAACTAGCTCCGTTATGGCACAAGTTTCACCCTCTCAAACGAAATCTCCTGGCTCAGAACAACCTTCTCAGGCAGATTCGACTAATGGCACACCAGAAACCACGCAGGATCAGACATTCAATAATGTATGTCATTCCTCTCATGCTTCATTTCTGGCACTCATGCTGTGAAGCCCGATGGTCGCCAGCCGAAAGTTTGTTATGATTGGTTGCAAGGTCGGTGCATGCGTCACGCTTGCCGTTTCTCGCACAAAAGTCCAAATGATGTGAGTTGTATAAGCTTGGTAATACACTCAACTCTCCAACATATACTACTAGAACATATCGCAGACGAATGCTCCTTCACCAATTCAGAATACTCGTGCCGATGATGCACCAGTGTCTGGCAACTCCCTATCACGACACCCACCGCCCAGCCTGCCGCTCCCCACCACCCGTCGAACCGAGGATTTTGTCATACCCGTGACAATTGCGGATCATATCACAGTGAAACTACGTAGCGGTTTCGATATACAGGACGTGACCACTGGATTCGAAACACGGTGGGTACACCTTGGAGACGTGTCACCGCACGTCAAGGAATCCCAACTCCGCTCCCTTTTGGAAGCATACCAAGTTGATGAATTATGCATTCCGGACGGACAGGGTGCCAAGCGGTTGACCGTCAAAGTGCAGTTTTCCACTGCAGCGCAAGCCTTGGAGGCTTCGATAGCCCTTCATGGACGCCAATTTCAGGGAAGAAGACTCAGTGCGAAGCTGTCTTTGAACACTACCGCAGGTGGTACCACATTGCTCAGGGACACCGCCGTCCGTATTACCTGGAATGCGCCCCAGCGGGTTGGTTACGCAGGGTATGTAACCCTTGATGAAGCCAAGGCTGCGATTGCAGCTGCCACTGGATTTGTGATGAAGGGCAACGTTCTTTCAGCCGCATTGTATGAGGGCCTACCCGCAGTTGGTGTTTACAGCGTCATGTTTTCTCATCTTCCTCCCGATGCAGAGAGAAAGGATCTGGAGCAGTTTGGCAACGCAGAGTCGATTTTACTCGAACGCCCCAATTATGAGTCACTCGACAGTGCTCGCCAAGCAGTACTTCGGATGTTGCACTCATGCGGCAATCTGTCTAATTTTGATCTTGTTCTTCCCATCTGGAACGGCACCGTTCTCGTTTGGGCAACCTTTGAGACTCACGCGGACGCTAGCAATGCCAGGGATCATCTGGATGGCCAACGTCCTCGTGCAATTGGAGGAAAAACTTACATATCCGCTCGGCATGTTCAGTCGCTCAACTTCTCGTTACCGTCGAACAAGTTTAAGATGCTGGAAGGAGACATTGCTCGCCTTCGGTGGACGTGGCGGACAAGGTTCAACCATGACGTAACTCTTGTTGACCGCATCACGTCGCCTGACGGGCCTGTTCACATCAGGATCTCAGCTGAAAACTTGAGCAATCTTGGAATTGCTAAAGCAGAATTTGAACAACTTCAACATGGTGAAGTCGTGACTCTCCAAAGGAAACCCATATGGGACAGATTCTTTTCTCATCCATCCGGCTACTTATTCCTTCGTGAGCTAGAGAGCCGATATCCTGGAATCGGATTACGAACTCGGATGGGTAAAATCCTGCTTTTGGGCCCAATTAAACAGCGTCAGCTTGCTCGGCGAGATATCATGACGCGGTTCCAAGAATTACAGGCGCGACAATGGCGGCGTATCCCTTTATCGGGCAAGGTGGTTGGTCCATTTGTCGGCACACACCTCGTGACCCTCCAGAAAACACTTGGTCCTGAGAACTGCTACGTACATAACATCTCGGATCAGCGCAATCTCGTCGTGCGAGGTAACGAGCAGGCTTACCGCATTGCCTGTGAAGCAGTAGAGAAGGTACAAAGCCGTTACACAGACACCTCCATCCCATCCCCACGCTCTGTCTGTCCCGTTTGCTTCACTGAAGCATCAGTCCCAATCATTCTCACCTGCGGACATACTTGGTGCACGTCTTGCCTTGAGAGTTACCTCGTATCTGTAGTCGAAAACAAGGCATTCCCTCTCACCTGCCTCGGTGATGACGCCTCGTGTACCGAGCGCATCTCTATCACCCTCGCCAAAAAAATCCTATCTGGTGAGGATTTCGCCTCCCTATGTGATGCGTCATTCTGGTCGTACGTTCACGCGCGGTCGGACGCGTTCCACCACTGCCCAACACCGGACTGCGCTCAGGTATATCGTGCAGTTCCTGGCGGCGTTATTCTCCAATGCCCCTCTTGTTTAGTTCGCATCTGTTCTGGTTGCAATACGGAGGCTCATGATGGGTTCACCTGCGAAGAGCGGGACCAGGCAGAGGACAAGCTGTATCATGAATGGGCAGCCACCCATGATGTCAAAAATTGCCCTGGCTGCAAGACTCCTATAGAGCGCAGCGAAGGTTGCAACCACATGACCTGCGTTAAATGCCAAACACATATCTGCTGGGAATGTCTAGCAACGTTCCCCAAGGGAGATGGTATCTACGAACACATGCGAGAACAGCATGGTAGCATCGGGCTAGAATTTCTGTGATCATCCATTCGTTGACGTGTTCTTCCTCTCTTTTTTCCATCTTATTTTATGCCTGTTCTCAAGGCTTGCTTCACTTTCCATTTATTCCACCATCTGTGCACTGTGACTTGTACCTGTGACTTGTACTTGTGTCAATATCATCTGTAGTGTTTTGTCCTGTCCGTGGCATTTATAATTCTATTTATACAATGTAATAGATCTGTTGTATGTATGCCCTGGTACTCCACCAATCGCTTGCAACAACTATGAGTAAATTATACCCCTATCCTCAATGATAACTGTAGATGACAAACTAAGTCCCATCAGCCATGTTATCGACGAATAAAAAAGCACAACACTCACGCTGTCATACGGCTGCGTTGGAGGCCGTCCATGATACGGCAAACTCGCAGGTAACTCTGGCCTTTCAGCCAAATACGGCACAAAAGCACCATACTGATCTTTATATCCTTCCATCTCGCTGGGGTAATGCTGCAACTCCGCAGGATACGCCCTCTCCTCTGGTGCATAGACGACATACAAATTCGACGTGAGGTGGTCCCCCGTCGGTTCCAGAACCCCTTCCGTATGCGTTGTGTATAATGCGCAGGCTCTGGGGACTGATGAGGCGGTGCGGACGCAGCTGGATTGGGACGCTCCATTGGTGGTGGCGGAAGAGGATTCGAGGACCGCGAGTTATTATTGTATGGCGTGAGGCGGCTCCCTCTTTCGTACGATTGGCTCCTGTCCCTGCGTCGCTCGCGATCTCTTTCCTGTTCACGTTCTATCTCTCGTGTGCGAACACGATGACGCGAAGGTGATGATTCTGGTGAATCCTCATCAGAATCTGGAGGTACAGATAGAGGATAAAAGAAGTCATCTGAGCTCGAATGGGAAGACGATGACGTAGACTCTGGGATGGTCGATAAATGGGCTGGCGGAATTACAGGTTCTGTCCTACTCCGTGATAACGAACCAGTAGCAGATCTTTGCACGGAATTAATGAGGGGGCTCAGTACACTACCCATATCCTCCGTAAACGTAGACAGTGAACCCATAGAGGACGGTGAGGACGTGGTTGGGAATGAATGATGCCGTGAAAGGGGTTCTGGCACTGAAAGGCCACGGGAAGCGGACACTGAAGTACTCGCGCTCGGCGCCGAAAACGAGCGTGACGAGTGGTCGAGAGCTTCATCCGTATGTCTGCGTGTCCCCTGATAGTGCGTAGGGGTCCGCACGACATTGGATGAGAATGTTGTTTGAAGGTCTGACCTAGTCATAAATGACTCTGGCTCTCTCGTGAACATGGGCGCATGAAGAGGCTGTTGTGAGCGGGTTGCTGATGACGATATGGCTGTTGATGTAGACGAAGACGAAGATGGCGGAGCTGGAAAGGGGGGTACATATTGCGGTCCAGATGATGTCCGATTCGAATAAATCGAACCTATACGACCGTGCGACGATGGTGGTGGAGGAGTTGCCGGAGAGATGGAATGTTGGCTCAGCCCCTGTGAGCGGGAGCTGAGGCTGTCTAAAGAACCGTGTCTTGAGGCTGGATGACTATAAAAATAGTCTCGTACAGGTGTGCCAGTGCTTGTAGTGTTGTGGCTGTCCTGTGAACCTCTTTGTGGGGGCCCATAACTGGTCGGGGTCGAGTTACTCCGGGTACTATCCTGGGAGCTCCGACGATTGTTGAAGTCCTTCGTCGGGGTAGCACGGTCTGCTCCATCCGTCGCCAACAGACTTGGAGGATTCCATATCCACGGAGTTTGTGGCACAGCATCCCCTTGTACATCTCTGGTGGATTCTCGATCTCGATCTGTTCTACAGTGTCCTTCAAGCTAGATCATCTCTGAAGGCCAAACCACGCACACACCTCGCAGGGACCATGTTCTCCAAACCAAGACCATTGTCGGTAAGCTGTGTCCTCCAGTAGCTCGGGCTTGCCGGACGCGGGACGCGCTTATAGGGATTAAAGTTAGCAGGGACGTTCTGAGCCCACCCCATTCCGGGTGCCCAAGGAACACCGGAACCTGCATTCATGTTATAGGCGGGGTTATACTGCCAGAAACCAGCCTTCCAATGCGAGTGGGTGTTGGCGCCAGGCGGCATAGGTGGTGGACCAGGGAAGTTTGGAGGAAGAGAAACGCCAGCTGGTGGGGGCCAGGTGCCTTGCCAACCCTGTGGAATAGAATTTTGCTGCATGAGCTGTGGATTGGGGTGCCAATGTCCTCCTGATTGAGCCATGACGGACCTTTGATAGATATGATAGTCAGTCAAGATTTTAATTACAAGATCGAAGGAGCGCACCAGATTTATACATACACCCGTGACGAACCAGAAAGCGAGAAGGGGTGTCGCAAGGGAGAGGTGAGTTTGACTAGTTTCTACAGCCTCACTCGTTGAGCGATGGTGATTCGACAGTAGTATAACTAGTCACCGGCAATCCAGTGAAGAACAAACTTATAACGCAAATTGTACTGGGTATCACTAATTTTATATGATGGAACGAGGCCAATACGGAGGTCAAACGAGCACTAGCACTGGCGAGCCTGCGGCAGAGACTGTGACGCGGCGTAAGATGCACGACTCGGAAACGCCTAAGTTCAAATTTGCACAGCTTTAATTTCATCCCACCGTATCTCTTTAAGAAACCTCAGAACTTATCTACCAATGCATTCACAAGCTCAAGGTAAAGGTGCTTCAGATTGCAATTACTAGGATATGGTAACATCAAAGGACGACGAGCCCTATAGATGGAAAGTTGGAAGCAAGTTGAAATTGGCCAGCGGAAGTAAATCAGGTTCAATCCGGTCATAGCGGACCGGGTTTCAAAATACCCCGTACCATGGTCCATCGATCGATCAAACACACAATATTTCATATCGCTCCGAGCCTCCAACATACTCTTTTGAGGTGGAGGTTCTCCAACATATTGAGATCATTCACTCTACCAGTTGTGACGAGGACGGTAGGAGGCTGAACACTTATCCAAGTTGCCTTGTAGCCGATCTCGGGCAGCACTTTTTGCATAATGCCGGCACTGCAGCTACCAATGAGTCAGTCTCTGGCTGTGAGTCCCTGAGAACCATCGACCTCTCATTGTCAGTACTGAACGAAACCGGATTCATCGCACCGTCACTATGCACCATCCTTTTAGATCATTGGTCCGCAGCCCCTGGTATGATGCCTCGAAAAATGTTCCCTAGAAAATAGATGTTGCAAATTCCAAGTGTTCTAGAAGTGCACCCAGATTAGACTGATATCCCACCACCCATCAACCTCTTTTCCTCCAAGCTACTCACAATCGTAGTAGACGCAGAAGGATGGAAGCGCGAGTATTTCATGCAACTGTCCTCCCCCTTGTATCCGATAGGAACTGCAGGCACCCTTACCGTTTGCGGGAACAGTGGGAAGGAGGGAAATATCATAAAGACCAGGAGCAATCGCGTAGAGTGCCACAGCATGTAATCCTTCAACATCTAGAAGACTTGCCATCGCTCCTATCTCTGCCTGCACTGACCCGTTGCGAAACCTGTCCATCGACTTAAGAGGCAGGTGAAATTGAAGGGCCTCCTCCTGATCGATGCCAGATAAGCGTTCGGGACTTGCAATGGGATACCAGGACGACGGCATCCAATGTTATTCGACCAGCCTGTGTCAAGAGTACGACAGAATGGGTGAAGGTTTGGGGTCTTTATTCAGCTGGGCTAATGGTAGTCCGACTTGGTGCCGACGGCATTTCCCGCTTGCTTTATGATATTCTTAATCCTGAACTTGTATTTGAGCTGGATACGAATTACTGGCCCACGAGATGTTGCGGACGGGCAAGCAACTGGTTACTGGGTCCTTTTTTCACTCAACTTCCAACAGCTTCTCGATGACCTGAAAACTGACGAGCACGGCTGATGAGTGTTCTACTCAGTATATTACTATCCAGGCGATCAATTGTTGCTGGAATATGATAACATCCACGGTAAGTCGTTCAAGTTGTACCAACCGAGAATCAGATTACATTGGCGCCTCTACTCTGTAGAATTGTAATGAGATTCCGTGACTCGGCAGAAGCGATTTGTACATTGTCCCATTCAGGATATTTAAGTGCACCCCATGAAAATTCCACGACTACTGTCTCGACCTTTCGTCATTACTGGATCTGTTATAACTCCCGAGTTTCACGCTTGGCTCGCAAGAATGTGAAAGGACAAGCCTGGATGGAAAGCAGGGATGAAATTGATTCCGTGTCGCCAATCCAACATCGTACATGGGGCCTTGGAAAGACCGTGTACTGGGTTTCGAAATACACTATGCCACCGCTCCAAACCCTACCGTTCACAATCAATCAAACGTTACCTTTCGATTTTCATCGGACGAATTAGAATGACGACATCAAAGCAATGAATGGAGAAAGTGGACGAGCTAGTGAAGTTTCATGTTGATCACATTGTTAAGTTGGAAAGATGATAGAGGGTCACTCAACTGAAGAGGGCATAATGGAATCAGTTGAACGGCGTTCGAAAGAATATGGACACTCACTCCCAAAACCAAGGGTGATGGTAATCCACCCACCATCCCGGTGGGCGCCAAATTTTCTTCTCCAGGATACGCACTTGGCGTTGCGTTGAACAGTGATCATCTGAATCTGAATCTTTCCACACTACAAGCAACTGTAGGCGGCGCCGTGGACTCGGACGGAATATTCTCAGATGGTCCAACCACTTGGCCACGAACGACTGCAAATGGGAAGACGGAGAGATTGCTGGATGAATGTAGGGAAGTTCAAGAACATGAACGTCGGGGTGTCAAGTATCTCGCCTGGATGAAGATGGCTGAAAACGACGGTGGTCAGATGTTTAAGGTCGTCGAGAGTAATGGGAAAACCGAACAACTGGCAAAGCCATTTGCAGCTGGAAGAGGTCTTGCGAGAGCGAACTGAGGTTTACCCTTTTTGCGTTCAGCAGGCACCCACCGCTCCGAGCTGGACTCTTCTTGTGAGTTGGAGATCCGAATGAAGGATGGTAAACGGCGAATGGATGTGAAGTCTCACTTGAAGTGCTCTTAGGCCTCGTTCTAGTTGGCTTGCAGTAGAGGGCATATTTTGCAGCGACTGAGCAAGTCAAATAACTTGTCTTACTCTGTAGGACTCAAATTGGCTTCGTTTGTCGTTTGGACAGGTGCGGATATGGCGAATATTCTGAGATATTCTGTCATGAATTCTTCATCCTCCAGCTCCGCCAACTTGAAAAAATAATGCATATGTCTCCCTATCTGTACAGGTATAAGTAAACACACGGAGGGAAAGAGGAAAAATCATAGAGCAATCGACATTCAACAGAATGACCTCATGATTGACCCGACGAGGAAGAATGGCGAGTAAAGGAAAATCCACAGCAATTAACTTCGTAGGAGACTTTTCTCATTCCACCAGTTGAACCTTGTACCCCCACTGCAGCTTGGCCTAGCGGCGTCGAACCATTGGCCTCGTCGCAAGTCGTAGTATGACCCATAGCTGCGGCCACTTCTGCCTCGGTGGGTGGGGCAATACCGTATCTCTGCCAATGTATTTAATTCGATGAGAGGAACGATGGCGAACCACTCAAATCTTCCTCGCGAGCAGCAGCTACATTAACGGTGCGGCTGGAGGTTCCTACAGGCAATAATTTGAAACTCCAATGTCGGGGCTGGTGCGGTGTTGCATTTGCAGGTCGAGGGCCGAGATTTGTGGAACTAAAAAAACTGCGCCAATGAACGCGAGATGATGTGCTTGCACTTGGAGCTGGGCGATGAGGTGTGCGGTCTGTGTCATCGCCCCAAAAGTCGTCACCCTATATCAGTGTCAGACGAGAGAGAGGTTAAGAACAAGAAACTGTACTGACATATCTTGCCAAACCTCTCTTTCTGGCCTGCTGTGTAGCGACCAGACGGGCGTTCAGAATCTAATAGAATAAATGAGCGAGGGATGTCGTTGTTCGTAATTGACTATCGCACGTCTCTTGATTGAGCAGTACGTCCCTATCGGAAAGGTGAGATACTGTATGGAACAGAAGCAGAGATTACTCGCCTTGAGCTTCGCACCCGGTTTTGCATCGCCATCCGCACTCTAAACAACGACCAAACTGTAGTAAAGATGTTGAAACATAATGCGCATGCGCACCTCAACTTGATCTCCACCATGATGTTCGAGGGTTGCTTCCAGGCTCCATACATAGATTCTTGCTTCAACTCCAGCACTAGCAATGTATTTTCCATCGGGGAACATGATCACATCGAAGAGTTCATCGTCATGCAAGAGGGAATCTCCGACTTCCTGATTCGTCTCAAGATCCCAGGTGCGAATGGAGCAGTTGATGCACTAACGACATGGCTTTCATTGGGGGTAAGACAGAAAGAGTTGATGCTGTGAGTGTGACCCCGAAGAACGGCGAGCTGCTTCCCATCAATGGACTGCCATATTCGGATGGTGTTATCGACTGATGCAGAGAATATATGTACGCCGTCCTTGGACCAATGCAACGATGTCACCGAGTGTTCATGTCCCTTGATGAGGGTGAGAAGTTTGCCGTCCCTTGACCACACGCGGATAATTTCGTCCACTCTCCACCGACTGCGAAATCGACTGTGTATACTCATGTCTCATTGGAGCAACGATGGCTCTCTAGCAAATTCTAAGCATCAAGTATTGATGAGTAGTCATAATCTGAAAATTATGAGACAATGGCATAGAGTCATCTTGACAAAATAAAATACCGAACGTTCATGGCATGTTGAGCTGCATGTGAGACAGTCCTAAATGCACACGAAAGGGAAGAGAACATCATCGAACAATAGAGAGTTTTAGCAGATGACCTCATGGCTGATGTGTGCTGCGTGCTTGTCAAATGGTTGCTGGAGGCTCGAATTCAGAGCGAGTATTATACTTGACAACTCAGAGTCCTCTTTGTCAGGTTCCTTTCTGTCAATAAAATTCCATTCTCCGTGTGATGCGGCTTGACCTCGAGCGGACACCTAGATATCGTGTGTTGATAAACATTCGCGATATGTTGTGTTGTAATTTGTCTTGTGTCGACAGGTTCATTTGGGTTCGCTGGTAGTGGGAACAGATCAAAGACATCGGCGATGCAACAGATGAGATGATAACAGAGCATGATCTGAAGGTATGATACACACCATACGATGTACATCGGACGGCACGAGCTGTGTGTAAGTAAGATCCCAGATGTGTAAGGGAAGAGACGAAATTATCGAATGACAGGCTGACGCGAGGTAGAGCGACGACGACCAAAGAAAAATCCACAGCAACTAACCTCACAGGAAACTTCTCCGGCCTCACCACTTGAGCCTTGTGTTGCCGTTGGCCGTCCTTCAGATCCTTGTATCCTTGCTGCAGGTTGAACAGGTTGCGTGGAACTATTAGTCTCATTGCCGTTCATTACTGATTGGCGCACATCTCTCGGTCGGCTTGGACGTCTCTAGTAAAAAGGTAAGAACGAGTAGGAAAAAGACACGAAACTGACATGCCTTGGACAACATGTTGGGCTTCGCATTAGTATCATCCGCACCCTGAACAACAACCAAACCCTTAGAAAATAGAAAAGATATCGAAACACAATGCAGACACGCACACCCTGTTGTTTGAGCGCTGCCTCCACACTCCATATATAAATTCTTGCGTCTTTTCCAGCACTGGCAATGGATTTTCCATCGGGGGATATGACAGCAGTCAAGAGTTCGTCGTCATGCAAGAGTGGGTCTCCTACTTGCTGATTCGTCTTGAGATCCCAGATGCGAACGGAGTAGTCCCTTGCCGCGCTAACAAGATGGCTTTCATTATGGGACAGACAGAGGGATCTAACAGCGTTGGTGTGACCCCGATAAACGACGAGCTCCTCCCTGTCAATCAAGCGCCATTTTCGG
This sequence comes from Suillus subaureus, assembly GCF_016647635.1. Taxonomy (NCBI): domain Eukaryota; kingdom Fungi; phylum Basidiomycota; class Agaricomycetes; order Boletales; family Suillaceae; genus Suillus; species Suillus subaureus. Next base: position 15,837 of record NW_024538887.1, read on the forward strand.
ACAGTGTGATCAAATGATGAGGAGAAGATGTATGCGCCATCCTTGGACCAACATAACGACGTCACCATGTCTTCATGTCCCTTGATCTTCATAAGCAGCTGCCCATCCTTTGACCACACACCGATCGTCTTGTCCACTCCGCCACTCATAAATTTGTCACATTGCGGAGAGTATTTGACAGCATTCACCCAGCCGTGACCGGTCTCTATCGGTGGTGCTATTTGTCGCCCAGTGTCCGGGTTCCAGCGTCGTATGGTGCCGTCGGTCGATCCACTTGCTATCTCCAGGGCATTGGGACACCAATCGAGGCACCTCACTTGACCATTGTGGCCCTCCCACGGATCGCCAACTACACCGCCCTTCTTGATGTTCCACAGCCGTAGTCTGCCGTCTGGACTTCCGCTCACAAACATTGTTTCATCCGGCGATACTGCCATTGGGCCTACCTGTGCCCCATGGCTATCCAAAGGCTTTCCCACTGGCTCTCCGTCCCATTGCCACTGGCGAATTGAACAGTCTTCTGACGCGCTCAGTATATTGCAACTGGTGCCTACACAGACAAGACTCCATATGCAATCAGAGTGACCTTCGATGATGCACTCCGGAGTCAAGCTCCCTGCTGGACGTTCTGGTGTTGGTTTCCTCCATGACGTGGTCCGGGTGTTATGATTGACAAAGTAGGACCGACCAAGTGGTGAGATGTGCCATTCGCATCCAGCAGCAGCAATTTGTCCAAGTGCATCTATGCTTCGTCATGAGTCCCTCGCTCCTAGTGACAATTTCTTCGCCCACCTAGTCGTACACCTGGTAAAGGTCGGGTCGATGAAGATATGATCAATGTGTCATCTTGATATTGTGTTCTACCATCCGACACGGTATACTGTTGCCATTGAGGAGGGAGTACCTCGTTCCCGCCTGCTTCTTGTTGAGTAAGTCAGTGGGTATCCCGATACGGTCCACTCACCTTCCCAAAGAGCATCCTGGCGATGTTGTGCACCATATGGTGGTGGATCCTTCTCTCCCGCTAGAGGTCTCATATGTGCCGATGAGTCCAACAGCACTTCTCTTCCCCCAGCTGATGTGCTTGACTCAGCTTCTTCACGGGACATGGCCCTGATTGAGGAGGGACAGTGTTTCTCAAATGGGTAGACAATAAGCCTTCAGGTAACGTGCAAAATATAAGAGTTGATGATAAGGGGGTGATGAGCGGACCTGGTAGACGCCTGGATTTGATTGATGCCGTGGTTGCTGGCAACCTTGGTAGTGAGGTGACTTCTGTTCAAATTTCGATGCGCCTCGGTTTGTTCCGTCTTACATATGACCAGTGATAGTCAAATTGGAATGAAATCAAATGAACATGCAAATGCGGTCACACGCCCAGTTGGCGCTTCTGCAAGATGTGACCAAAGTAGAGAGGAATACGCGGTATGTATACATACAATAGTAATGTCACATTGAACGCCCAAGTCAAGTCATCCATACATGGATGACCACCCGAGTTAACGATCAATGTCCTCAAGGGTGTCGACACTCCCCAAGCGTACCTAGCGTCCAGTTCTGCACCCTTTTGTCACGGCACCACAACTCAGGCCGCCCACTCTCCCGGATTGCGTTCCCCTAGAACATCAAGTTCCCCGCGAAGAAGAACTTGCACACCACCAAGAGAGGGGTGCCAAAAAGTAGAGCCAACTTCTCCGAAGGTGGCTTCAACACGTGAATGTGAAGAAATTGGCGAAGGGAGAGGGAGGTGCATGAAAAGAAAGGGAATGCTGGACCCGAGTGCACGGGTGAAGGTCGCGGTGGTAAATTTTGATCCTGAAAGGAGGAGCGCTATTGTACCCAGTTCAAAAACGTGTATGGAGGATTCGGAAGGGGAGCGAAATTGAGCACTTGAGCGAGCATGTGCCTGGTGCCATAGGCTACGCCTTCCATGATTTGGCTAGAATTTCTTCTGTCTGCTTTACATTGTGCAAGGACACGTATGCGTCTACAGGGAGGTGTGATTGGGGTAGACTGGGAATATAGGCTGAGCGGGAGCAAGCCCAGTGAGTTGACGCCGCCATCAGATATGCTACCGGAGCATTTGAGAAACATCCTTGAAGAGGTTGGAGTGACCATTGCTCGGATGCTGTTCAATGCGTGACTGTAGCTCTGCATAATACTTCAATTAGTGTGAACGACGTTTGTCAAATCGTGTTCCTTCGTCGAATCGTCTAAGGTATTAAGAGTCTAAGAACTAGCTCGGTCCGGGAAAACCCGATCTATTTCCTGCTTCAACCTGTTCCTCCATTTTAGAACATCGACATGTCTCTCTTTGTACATATCCCGTTACTAGCTACCAACCCACCGGATTGGTAGTGTCATCTTTGGCCTCGCCATGAAATACCTCACGTTGGGAACACTCTTCACGATCTTTGGTGGAAAGGATTTCGCACCTCCAGGCAAACCTCTTGCAGAGCGTGTAAAGGTGGCCATGCTGGGCCCAGATGCGCTTATTCTTTCTGCAGACACAGACAGGCCGTGTGGTGTTTGCTTCTGGAATCTACGGTGAAGAATAAGAATTATATGTGTTCTATCAGCATCAATTGACTTGTGGACTGACCAGGATGAACAGTATCAGGAACTTTATGGCGCAGGCGGAGAAGTAGGATGGGGCAGTGTATCGACATACCAGTACAATGACTCCCGATGACTGTAGGGAAATTTGCACTGACCCTTCCTGGGAAGTGTGTCCTAGTTTTTACCCACTTAAATGTGTCAACACATCTGACCTCATACACACAATTGCCTTCGCTGAGAGTATACAGTTCGAGCTGACGCCTGGCTGCTGTTGAAGGATTAACAGACATTATCTAGCTTCCCAAGAACCAAAAACGCGCCTATCCAGTACCGGTTCCTCACACAGTTCCTCGCTTCTGCTTCTTTACTCATGGTATCATCAAATACAAATCCACCAATGACGTGCTCAACATGCCCATACTGCTTGCCAACTGCTCACGCACAAGAAGTTGACTGGAGGATGAAAACGAGCATATAGTGTATGCCGGGAGGGACATAATGAACTCTTTGTGCCAGCTGCACATCTTGGTCCTGAGCCTTGGGCCTACCGGTGTTTTGTATTCCGTGTTTTTGTGTTACTTTACAATCCAGGTTCCTCTTTGCCAAGCCCCTTTGCGTCAACAGCACTGTATCCTCCGTGTGTTACAGCCTCCCTTGAGTAAACTTCAAAAGTGGATGTCCAAAGCTGTACTATGTATTATTTGACATTCGCGATATGTCATGTTGGGATTTGTATTGTCGACAGGAATCGATGGAAGTTGAAGCGGACCAGGGAGATCAGCGTTTTGACTATAGAATCTGAACGCCCCCCCTTCGTGATCTAAATAATGATACATAACATGCAGGTGTACACATATAAGACGGCACGAGCTAAGCGAATGAGCGTAAAGCACACGAAACGGAAGAGGCAAAATTATCGAATGACAGAGTTCGAATAAACGACCTTACGACCGATGCGAGGTGGGACGACGACGACCAAAGAAAAATCCACAAC
>NW_024538888.1:0-19338 GCF_016647635.1 Suillus subaureus
TGTAGTTGATCCTGCTGAGGTGTGGAGTACACAGCAGAAGGGGATCTGGGAATGAGTTGGATATGGGGTCTGGACATAGGCTTGGAAGGTGTGGGAATATGATGGAATGTGGGTCTGGATTGTGGGATATGACACTTTCAGAACAAAGAGGTGCACCTGCTGGCATGTGAGATACCAGTGAAAACTTCTGGGGAGGGCATCGCTACCATCATCTCGCTAGACAGTGCTGATGTCAACAACAACATCTATATATTTTTGCAGCATTCATTTAAAGAGCTGTGATGCTGCTATACCAATTTCCTGCAGCCATTGGGGGATAACCTTGCCAAGCTGGCGAGCTGAGCTGGCAGATGTTTCATTGTGGCGTCTACAATGATGAAGTTTATTGTCAATGATGGATACAAGGATCCCTATGATTGGTTACAGCTAATGCTTGAACTGATGAGCAAGCTGCTAGCAGGAACAGAGGTGTACAAGTTATACAATTGTATCCTCTCCACATGTGCTGATCCCAAGCGGGCATACCTACACTTGTCCATTGTTGCTGCACTTGCAGACCCTCTGCCACTGTCACAAATCTTGAAACTTCTTGGCCCTGGTCAGGGCTGTGATGCCAAGATGATGCTGGTGCAGCTATGCTCTGTCATGGATATTCCTACTGACACCAGTCTCCCCATGAATATCTATCACTCATCTGTTCACGACTATGTTTCCAACCCCTCAAATTGCAGCCTCCCTCAAGTATGCGAACACAATATGCCATCACCCCACACCCTACTTGCTGATTCCTCCCTCCACTTAATGAAGATGATTCCAGAAAGCATAGCTCTCTTAGATGCACTTTCAGAGCTGAAGAAGCAAAGCAAAGCTATGCGACATGAAGACCCTCATAGGTTGAAAGACTCATTAGCATTCCTTGTTCAGTCACCAGAGCCAATGTCAGCTATCATCTATATGCTGTGGCTTCGCAGAGATCATACTTCAGATTCAGAATCTTGGTTGGGGACTGTGGATGGGTGTGCCTGGCTGCAGATCCAGGCAGGATGAGACTGGCTGCAGACACAGGGAGGACAAGACTAGCTGCAGACCCAGGGAGGACAAAAATGGCTGCAGACACAGACAGGACTATTCTGGCTGCAGACCCACAGAGGACGAGACTGGCTGCAGACCCTGGGAGGATGATTCTGGCTGCAGACTGAGGAAGGATGATACTGGCTGCAGACCCATGGAGGACAAGACTGGCTGCAGACCCAGGGGAACTTATTCTGGCTGCAGACCCAGGAGAGACAAGAGTGGCTGCAGACCCAGAGAGGACGAGAGTGGCTGCACATCCAGATGAAACGAGGGTAGCTGCAGACCCAGAGAGGACGAGAGTGGCTGCACATCCAGATGAAACAAGGGTAGCTGCAGACCCAGGGAGGATGAAACTGGTTGCAGACCCAGGAGAGATGAGTCTGGTTGCAGATCCAGGGAGGACAAGACTGGCTGCAGACCCAGGAAGGATGAGACTGGCTGCAGACTCCATGTGGGTGAGACTGGCTGTGGACTCCCCATGGTCAAGCATGGCAGTCTACTCCTGTGGCCTTCATCTGGATAACAATGCAAGAATTCTTGAAGACATCAGAAGTGTTATGAACTAGGATAGTTGCAATGACAGCTGCTCGATAAGAGTGACGGCTGAAGTTGAATCAAGACCTCACAAATGTGAGGGTCGTTAAGACAAGTCAGAGAGAGTGTCTCTGGCTTGAATATTGGTGTTCAGACGACTTAAGATTGGGGGTCTTAAGCGAAGGAAGTTCTGGTGAAAACCTAGTAGGATTAAAGTAAGGATCTACTAAGTACATAACCGATCTTATATAGACGTAAGTACTTTAGGGCAGGTATGTATGCGTCAGCAATGAGTCATAGATAAGGATGAGTCAGTGATAAGGAATGAATGAGTCATCTAGCGACAGCAGTGGCGATCGTGATGTAATACAGGTATAGTAAGAAATGAGTCTAGTGATGGTGCATTGAGGCATGGTCATGACGTAATACACAAGTGAAGGAAGAAAATGAATAGGGGCAAGCGTTACTGTAACAAGAAGTGATCAACAAGTATATCATTACCAATGATGTGCAAGCCCATTCAGTCACATACCCTGTATAAAACAGGCAGCCGAGGTTGAAAATTCCCTGTTCCACACAGGCCAGCAGACCTCAGCCAATCGAAAGTATTTCCCTGTGTCTAACACTCAGCTGGTGAGCTTGATGGGAGTTGAGTTTATCAGGTGGGCCCATGCATAGTGATACTTGATATTAACATGTTGGCCAATGGGCAGGGAAAAATGGGATGGAGTGTGTGTGAGGTTATCAGCTGGGCCGATGTGGGTGTGAAGCCATCATATGGGCCGACCAATGAAAATGAATATCTGATGCCATAATGTGGGCTGGTAAAATTGAATGCCTGATACTATCAGATGGGCCGACAGCATGTGTTGGCTGATGCAATCAGGTGGGCTGATAGGAGCTGATGCCATTGAATGGGCTGATGGCAAGGAATACCTGATGGTATCAGATGGGCCAATGGAATGCATTGGCTGATGAACTCAGGTGGGCCGATGACATTGAATTCCCAATGATATCGTATGGGCCCATGGAATGTGTTGCCTGATGTAATCAGGTGGGCCGATAGGAGCTGATGCTATTGAATGGGCTGATGGAATGTGTTGGCCAATGTAATCAGGTGGGCCAATAGGAGCTGAAGCTATTGAATGGGCCAATGACCATGAATGCCCGATGCTATCATATGGGCCCATGAAAATAAATGCCTGAATGCCAGCAGATGCTCTTGATTCATGTGTATTGGTTGGCCAACATTGAAAGTAGAGCCATGCTAACATATGATTCTATAGGGTAGGCCGATGCAGTCGGTCAGTATCCAGTAAAGTTGATTGTAGCTATTCAACAAACATCATTTATGAAGATCAATCTGTTGTAACCACATTCTACTGGTATATACAGAGGGACAGCCATCTAAGCAGAAACCATTACATCCTGAACTACATCCATGTATTTCACATAATGGGGGCAAGGGGTCCCCACAAAATTGTGAAGGCTATCACACATGAACCATGCCCAGATGATGCAATCACCAGTGAACATGAATCCATGCCTGATGATATGTCTGGAGCAGGTGACCATAGAACCAGAGTTATATTGCAGCTGAATTCTGAGGCTGGAAAGGGTCATGAGGTCATCGGAGTAATTGCCAACACTGGTCATGAGGTCAAACCCCTCTGGAGCCAATCTTGGATCCTGGTGAAGGGGACATTGCCTGTTGCATATGATGGATGCGCAGTTGAAGACTGAGGCCCAAAGCTGGAGATGAGTATAAATGTCACTGAGATTGTTTTCAAAGGCCCATTGACCGAGATTGATGTGCATGGCAACCAACGCCCAATACATCTCTGGATGCATGACCCGAAGGACCACTGAGGCAAGGAGGGCTGAGCACTGCATTGATATGATGACCAATGGTCCATGGTCCCCCTTCAGGGTTGCCAACACCTTGGGAATGAACCCACTGGTGGCTGGAAAACCATGTGGCTAGAATACAGTGGCTCAAAAAACTGTCTGCATGTTTTTGCATTTTTCACTATCTATGATATTGTGTGAGAATGAACAAATGCCTCAAGAACATGCTTATACCACATTGTAGTATGGCTTCAGGGCTTTCATTTGAGCCCTACACCGTGGGAATCGGTGGAGATATGGTGGAGACATAAGGCTTACAAAATCATGACTCATGCGGACAGTTTTTTGAGCACATATTAAAACTATATAAATCATCATTTATGACACCATAACAATCATGCCACCATTAAATAAATTATAAAGTGGTGTCATTATGTCATTTTAAAATCATATCTAACTATAAAAACCAAAAATTTCCATATGTCATGGTTATATTCACCATGAAAGCCACCCCCCCTGCTCAAAGGGATAATATCCTCTCTCTTTCCTATTCTGGCCTCCCTGCTTGTCAAATTTCCTCTAGAACTGGAGTATCCAAGTCCACTGTGGCCAAGTTCATCAAAGAAAGTCACACAGACAAGGAAAACTTCTGTGAAGGGTGTCCATCCAAGCTCACCTCTACTGATAGGAGGGCTATTATTCAACATATCACTACAGGAAAGGCTGATAATGCTGTCCAGGTCACCTATTACATCAATTCCACCATCACATTCCCTGTCTCTTCACACACTGTGAGAAACATTCTCAAGACAGCTCATCTCAGGTCAGTAACAAGGAAGAAAAGGCTCTCCTCTCTATCACACATATACAGAGAGGACTAGCACCCTTCTTTTTTCACATATATACCTTGCCATCTGACCCAATCCTATTTATTGTGGTCTTATATGATCATATAACATGCTTCCAGTCTGTGTAATCCAATTCTGATGGGCTAAGGCAAAGGTTAGTCATCTCTGCATATGTGTGATAGAGAGGAGAGCCTTTTCTTCCTTGTTACTGACCTGAGATGAGCTGTCTTGAGAATGTTTCTCACAGTGTGTGAAGAGACAGGGAATGTGATGGTGGAATTGATGTAATAGGTGACCTGGACAGCATTATCAGCCTTTCCTGTAGTGATATGTTGAATAATAGCCCTCCTATCAGTAGAGGTGAGCTTGGATGGACACCCTTCACAGAAGTTTTCCTTGTCTGTGTGACTTTCTTGATGAACTTGGCCACAGTGGACTTGGATACTCCAGTTCTAGAGGAAATTTGACAAGCAGGGAGGCCAGAATAGGAAAGAGAGAGGATATTATCCCTTTGAGCAGGGGGGGTGGCTTTCATGGTGAATATAACCATGACATATGGAAATTTTTGGTTTTTATAGTTAGATATGATTTTAAAATGACATAATGACACCACTTTATAATTTATTTAATGGTGGCATGATTGTTATGGTGTCATAAATGATGATTTATATAGTTTTAATATGTGCTCAAAAAACTGTCCGCATGAGTCATGATTTTGTAAGCCTTATGTCTCCACCATATCTCCACCGATTCCCACGGTGTAGGGCTCAAATGAAAGCCCTGAAGCCATACTACAATGTGGTATAAGCATGTTCTTGAGGCATTTGTTCATTCTCACACAATATCATAGATAGTGAAAAATGCAAAAACATGCAGACAGTTTTTTGAGCCACTGTATTCAAGTGAGTATTGGCAGCTCAGCAGAAGCAAGAGGTCTTACCTCTTGGCCTTGCTGGAACCAGCAGGGGGCGACATTGATGCATCCCAGGGTCAGAGGGGGTCGGTTGCTGACATGAAAATAATTGGAACATGTCCTCCAATTGGTCTCTGTCCCACTGGACGTGCTCCTCTTGAGGAGAAAACTCATGCTGACAGTTGCACTGTCCATATTGGCCTATTGGGTTACATCAAATGCTGGCTGATAAGTGATAATACACAGACTCACTTGGATCCAGTGGTTAATTGCTTCTGGGAGGTACCATAAGATTATGCAGCTGCCAGAATCGACAAGGACCAAGGGCTTGTCCAATAATTGCTGGGAGGGATGAGGAAACTTTTGAAGCAGAGCTTCTTCATGTTTTGCGATCTGGCCAGTGGAGTGTCTGTCGAGGGCTTCATTGTAGCAAATCATGTCAAGATCGAGCTGAACTGGGATGAGTCAGTACATCTCTGACTGAGAGGAAGAAATGGCTGACTCAGGTTTGTGTAGGCATCGGCAAGAACCCAGACCAGTTGCTGACAAGCAAGCATGGTTGGCACATCCAGTTCTAGTGGTGGCAAGACTGACTGGTGCTGACTGGAGACATGAAAAGCAAAGATCATGTACACAAAGTCGGCCGCAATGCATGTTGTATGCAATGCCCAGTCAGTCTGGATTTGGATCATTATTGGGGGAGAGGGAGAGGAGAAATAATTGTTGATTGGCTGATATAATAAGTGACCCACACACAAGTAGTAGCACTATGTACATTTCCAGTACATTAGGTGAATCAAAGTCACATTATGTATATTTCCAGCATTCTTGGTGCAATTGGTGGGAGGGCTTCATCTTCAGTTGCTCATATTCAAAGACCTTCAAGAACCAAATCACATTTAGTAAAACTATGTATATTTCCAGGATATTTGGTGAAATAAGGGATAGGACCATATGTACAGTAAGTAATCATAGTCACTGCTCAGCAAGACAGTATGTACAGTAAGTAATAATAGTGACCTCTTGGCAACAAATCACCAAAGAGAATCCAAGAGCTCATCCATCAGTGCCTCAAGTCTTGCCATGGTGGCTGCAGCCACTGTGGCAACTTGTGTCTTCTCCTCCAGCAAACAAGACAATGCATCACTGAGCTGTTGGAGATGGGCCCTGACCACCACAATTTGATTGACAAGGGCATCTCCATCTGCCTGGTCAGTGATCACAGGACCTGGAAGTAGCATTGTTCCCATCGGCTAGAAACAATAATGAGTGTAAGTTAAGGATGAGAGAGAAATGACCGACCAGCTGCTCAAAGTGGTCTCTGGTCATCTCCATGACCTCCTGAAGGTCCAAGAGCAGCAATTCAAACCCCAACCTGTCAAAATGATCCATTCACCAATTGTGGTTGTATTCTCACATGAGTTGGTGAGTGGAGCCCAGGGTTGGGTTGCTCAGAGAACAATGTGCAAAGAATTTGTCATGGAATACATCGGTAGTGATGGTACCAGTTTGGAAGCAGATGAAGCAACCAATGATGCTGCAGAGGAGGTCAGGCATGGTGGGATGGATGTTGAGCACCACACACATATTGATGAAGGGGAACACAAAACACTGTAGGGGTCATCAGGTAAAATGTGACTGACCGACTGACTGACTGATGAGACACTCACATCTGCTTCCCATTGAATGTGCTGGATGAAGCTGGCTTTGTAGGCTGGGGTGTGAGGCACATAGTTTTGGTTGCAGATGAGCCAGATGGTGGCAAAGTGAGATGTGGCAAACTCTAAGACGTTTGCAGCATCCAAAGTGGTGAAGTGACTCAGATCATATACAGAAACTGTAGAGGAGTTGGACATATTGGGAGGTGCTAGGTGTAGTTCTGGGTCAGAAGGCATTTTGTAGTGATCGGTAATGTAGTTGTGGCACATCCACAGTGGCACTCACCATTGTCCTAATTTAGGTGAGTCCAAGTGCAGATGTGGCCACAAGTGGACCCTGGTTACCCTGCCACCACAGCCACCCCTTTTATTCTTTCAAAGCCATCTTGGGCATTCTGGGAGAGTCGGAGATAAATCTGAGCCTGCCAGGCTGCATAGCACCAATGACTAACCATCTCATTTGCTTCGGCCTCATGCATTTGGCCAACCCATTGGTTGGATTTATGAAGAAAGAATTTTACCATCCAAGTCATTTCCCAACTGACAAGAAACAGCTCCTCTGCCCAATGATTGCAAAGTGTTAGGGTACACAGCCAATGGATATGGTAAACTGTGACAAGCAATTAGCAACAACCAGGACTGAATGAGACTGTGCTGGTCAGCATCGGTCGGCTGAGTATGCACATTCATTCATCCAGTCATTGCTATCAGAATCTCCCTCCACATCAATGGACCAGAACCATGCCAAGGTGCTATTCCTTTGACCGTGTGCATTTGGGTTGGCCACAACAGTAGTAGCCTTGAGGCCGGTGTGGGAAACACAACAAGAAGAGAACTGGAAAGTAGACTTCTAATGTTGGGCTAAATGTGCTATGCCTAGCTGCTATTCAACCCTAAAGGGTTTCTGGACTAAGCTCAGTGCTCAGAGAGGATAGGAAATCATGCTAATAACTGCTCAGTCTCAGACTGGTACTGGTAGGTGGTGAAAACTATGATTATTACATAAGCACCAAAAGTGCGAACATAACACTAAGTAATATCTGCCTATACAAGCCCACAGAATATGAAATCCCTACACTAGCCTTTTGCAATGGCCGATATTTGGTCAATAAGTCGTTGGCACTGAGTTCAATGAGCTGCTTGCGGCATTTTGAGTAGATCTGTGTGCTCAACTGAAGAAGCTTGTTGACTGAGTGCACCTGAGCCCATGCTCTGGTCAACCAAGCTTGTGATTTTGCTGTCCAAACCATGGTGCAAAAGAGAATGGCCTTGTTGGCCAAGTTAACCCTGATGGCATGCAAAGCATCATTTGCCTGGCCTTCTCTCAATGATATTTCTTGCAGCACAAGGTCAGTGACACCCCACTGGGCGCACTTGTCAATGCCAATGTTGGAGGGCAAAGGAATCACAACTGTCTCGGGGTTGAACTCCACTGGCACATTGTCATCTTCATCATTGGACTGATCAGCATGGTCAGATGATGACCCCACAGACTGCAATTCTGCAGCATCTAATATCATGTTCATGTCATCTAGCTGGTCATAGCCCTCATATTCATCACCAAGAAATGTGACTGCTGCCCTGATGAATTCATCAAGTTGGCCTTGCAATCAGTTGCAATGCTGAGCCACAGCCAGCTTTTGGGTGTTGGTCGGCCACCTTCCCAGTTTCTTTACATCAATTAGGAGGGCTACTTGGGTCTCCTCAAGAGTAATTCCAGCAGCCAGCCAAGTCACAGCACTGCGGTAGATGTTACCAGCTGGCCACCTTGCCTGGCAGTTCAACAGGCGCAACTCTTGCTGTTTTTTTGTCAGTGTTGTCTCAAACATGTCAGCATGTTGTAAATAGGTGTTGCATTGTGACTGACCTTTTGTCAATTTAACTTCATATATGTCCATGGCACTGGGATTTTGGAGTTGGTCATCCTGAGCTGCTGTGGCCTCAGCTTCCCATTTCACTAGAGTTTCATTGTCGGTGGTCTCACTCAACCAGTCAAATGCATATTGGCTGTCTTTCACTCCCTGGACAGCTTCCTTGAATTTTCAGCAAAGGAATTTGCCTGGACACATCAGTATTTGTTATCTTGGCAATGCATTATTACTCACTCATGTGAATCATCTTCATGAAATTGCAGTCATTCATTTGAAAGTCCAAGCATTCCTTTCAGTGGGGGGTGGACATCCCCCTCGCTGAGGGCAATATAATGTTCAATGGTGCCCAAAGGGTCTCCATGATTTTGCCATCTATCCTTGCGGCACCAGTGATGAAGTTGGAGGCATACCAAACATAACATTTGTCTTGATGTCTGTGAACGTGCTAGAGGCCAATGCCAGGAATGATGTCCATGCCCCATGGAAGATTGAGATATGGGAACGTGTCAATCTGCTGGTTGAGATGCTTGTGATATTGACAATTAATGTCGTAGAATGTAAATGCCCGGTCAAATCCATTGGTGTTGTAAGACAGTGCTTGACACAGTGCATAATCCATGTTCATTTGCCTTAGGCTGACCAAAGCATCAGTTCAACCCAGTCCAATATAGTATTTTGAACAGCAAACCTTTCCCCCTTCTGAAAGTCCACCATTGAATGTGGAATGAAACACCTGTGTCTAGTGCAAGCACACCCACCAATGCCAGTCACTTCAAGCCTGTGCCAAGATGCATCTGCTTGGTTGACTGCTTGGTGATTGTTGAAATCAGACCTTTGCATGGTGTCCTGCGCATCAGCAAGATGCATTTTGTATTGGGCATCACTGACCATGAATCCCAAGCCATTGGTCAATGTGACCTCATCAGTTGGATTGGCTGGATACAAATGCTCAGCCTTGAAATTGCTGTCCATTACCAAGGATCTTGAATACAGCCAGGCAGGATTGGCTGCATTCCTGTCTGCCAAATTGACATTAATGCTGGGCTGTGGGCATGCTGGGCAAAAAAGTGCAAGCTCCCCTGCCTTTGGCTTTGGCTTCTCATGGCTGAACCCATGCCACTTGAGCTGTTTCAGCTGCCACCACTGCCTGCTGACCCTCATCAATTCCCGGTATCAGTCCTGTCAGCATTTATTAGCAATGTGATGGCAGCCATGATCCTCACTCACTGGAACCAGATGAGGGAAGATGCTGGATGTCACCCTCCTCAACTTACTGTAGTAGTTCATTGCCGATGTCCTGCATTCCAGGTTGTCCAACAGGAAGTTGTCCAACACCACAAATGTGAATGCTGTCTTCAGCAAAGTGAAAGATGCAGGAAACAGGCCAATATCAAATAGTTGCATGTTGGTGCTCAGGGCCCTGGGGCACCAACAGAATCTGATCATCAGTGAGTGGAGCCCTGAGGTATCCACTACCATGGTGGTCTGAGGATCATTGACCAGGGGCACCCAAGGGCCTTCGGTCAAATGGTCATCTTCATCATCTGTGTTGTACCACTCATCAGTAAGTCCAGGGCAAGGCTCTCCTGTGTGACCAAGGTGTATTTCCAGACCGATCTTGGTCAAGGAAGTGTCCTTGAAGAATCCCCCAGTCCATTGACTGTGTTAAGGTTGTACTCAAGGGTTAATGGATCCTAAGGGCTTCAGCCTCAGCTCATGTGCTGTGCCCCTTACTTGAGTATTGCCCCTTATTTCAGGAAGGCAAGACTAATGCATCTGGAGAGTTGGATGGGTAGCATAGCAGATCCAGATGACTTCCAGATGAGGGATAAGTATTGTAAGACTAATCTGGATGAGTCCAGACCAGAAACTAGCAGTAATGGCTGTTGTAGACAGAGGTGGATGCAGATAGACTATAGGAATCAATCCTAAGTCTCAGAGGGTGACGAGAGTAGCAGTACTCAGGTCTAGAGGACAGGAATGAGCAGAACTAAGTTGATATTTGAACTGAGGTGCTACAGAGAGTTACAGGAGGTTATATACTATAGGTATCTAATGGAATGATCAATCAGCAGAGTCCAAGGCTATGTATGAAGCATATGGATAGTCTATTGGTAAGTAGAAACGGATCACAAATCATGAAATGGAAATGAAACATAGGTAATGGATCAGGGAGCAGGATGGATATACAGATAGCCGAAATACCAGAGTTAGGGGATTACCAAAAGGAGACAAGTGCTGGTTGTGGATTCAGATGAATTGTGGACCAGACTGGATGAGTGGACAGATTGGATGACAAGATGTTGGAGGGAGATAAGATGTGAATAGGATTGGAGATAAGATGTGGATCAGATCTGAAATGAGATAAGGATCGGATCTGAGATCTGGATATGCGGATATGACAGACTGATCCTATGGAAAGGCATGCAGCTGTGAGCAGTCCTACAGCAATGAGTGCAGAACAGGGGCTTGTCCATGCAGCCATGACATCTATAGACTCTGTCCTTTGGACAGACCAAGCAAGTTCTGGTTGAAGGTGGACCCTCTTGCCAAAGGAGCAGGTCCAAGTACTCATTGGTCTTGTCCTTCCACTGGCACAGATAGTCATTTTGACTCTTGATAAATTCTCAGCATCAATAAATTGCATGAGGGAAGCAAATGGTGAGCTTGCCATGGACTTTTGAAGCTGACAAGGCTCCAAGTTCCATTCACTGAGGTCATAGTATTGGTAGTCACCCTCCCCATGAAGTCCTCTGGGGGATCCCTTCTTTGTATGGGATTTTCTAGGTGTCATATCCTGTATGCCAGACATAGATCCCATCATATTCCCACACCTTCCAGACCTATTTCTGGACCCCATATCTGACTCATTCCTGGATCCCCTATCCTGTTCACCCTATGCACATTCTGTCCAGCAAGACATCTGGACTTTACCTCCTCTCAGATTCCGGACTACATCCACTACCTCACATATCTTAGTCCTGTTTCTGCCCTGCCTTCTGAATCCCCAGATCTCCAGACCTCTAGATATTAACTGTTACTATCTCTGGACCTATTCCTGCCCTCTATCCGAGATCCTGCACCTATCTCCATTTAGGCATCTTTGCCTTTCTGGTTCTCAGTTATCTCTGTTTCCGTCTTGCTAATTGATCCTTGTACAAGTCTTCATCTCTGAGTTCATTTACTTATGTTCTGTCTTACTTACCAATGTGTTTCCACATGCTCATACATAGCCTTACTCTGTTGCTTACTGATCCCCTCAGATATTCTCCAGTATATGTATAACCCCTGTAGATACTCCCGTAGTTTCCTTAGTTTGAATATCATCTTAGATCCTGTTCTACTTGCCTAATCTTCTTCCAGACTTCAGTCCATCTGAGTCTTGTCCTTTTTCATAAGGCCTAGGGATGGATTCCCTAGGCCAGAATTCTGGACTTTCAGATTTGTCCCCTATGTCTCTGTCCCAAGTCTAGGGATTGCTTCCCTAGGCTGGAGTCTTGCCCTTCCAGCACTTACCCTCTCTCTGGACATTGGTCCACTTCCTGTCTCTCCAACTCTACCTAAGGGTAGTCTACCTCTGTTTGCTTCTATATCAGACTTCATCCAATGTAGCCCTTATTCCTTCTGGACCCCTGGACATCCTGTCCTGTGCACCTCTGGGTGTCCTGTCCTTTGGATGTCCTGTCCTCCTAACCCTCAGACATCCTGTCCTCCATACTTCCAGACCTCTGGACATCCTGTCCTCCTGTCCTCCATACTTCCAGACCTCTGGACATCCTGTCCTCCTGTCCTCTGGACCTCCAGACATCCTACCCTTCCATCCCATTTCCTGTAGAAGTACTACCCTGCAGTGGGAACTCTCCTGAGCACTTCCTGCATTCCTCCAGAACTCTCCCACACTCCTCCGGAAGTCCTCCGGACTTCGTCAGACCATCATTGGACTTCCTCTGAAATGAAGGGCACATACTTGGGTAAGGGGCACAGCATACGAGCTGAGGCCAAGCCCCTCTGAGTCAGTCTCTCTCTTCTTTGAGCATGGTTCTTAATACTAGGGGATGAATGCACTGATTTGCTTCTGTTGTCACGTTGAGCCTTGACAAATTGACCTTTATCTCCCCTAGTTGTTCTTTTGTCCACCCATCGAACTAAAGAGGATGCCTCAGGAGGACTCCAGGCCTTTGGCTTTGACTTGATCATGGACTGAAGTAGGGCTGGGATTGCCTGGATAAGTTGTTTGGAATAGAATGCTTAGACTTGAGAACAGTTGGGTCCTTGCATATGACTGTCAAACACTAAATGCAATGCATTATTGTATGTAATAGTTGTTTTGATCTTGGGTAAATCATCCTCAGGGATTTTCATGCCAGGATATGCATGGTTCACAGTCATTGCCTGTATAATAACTTTGAGAGGCCTTCAGGACCTCTGAGTTCACTGCAAATACCAACTGATGTGTTTCAACTGTTCTAATGAGTCCTGTAACAATGTAAATCATCCTATTCGGCACAATATATGCCTTATGTGTGCTTATGGCATGGGCATGTCACACATTGGAAGCATTGCTCACAAGACCCTGTCCTCCATTTTTTCTTCCATCAACTGTATCAACCCTCCCCTGCACTCACATTTCCAGGTCTTCAATCTTAGCTTTTAAAACAGTGACATGCCTTGGACCAAGATCAATTCAGGGGATCAGCCTCAGTTGAACGACCAAAAGACTACCACTCTGTGTTCCCATGTTGAGGACTGGGAGAAGGCAAGTGGAACCAAGCAATGACAGATTTTCAAAGCAGCTGCCAGAGAGACCAAACTCCTTGCTCCAACCATGGACAAAGAGCTCTTGAAGCAACAGAAAAAGTGAGTGTTTCGGCTCTGGCATCGGTCATGCTATATGAAGACACTCTTCATATACAGAAATACAAGGAGTGGTTCCACAATCACAAGAAATGCAGGGCCAATGCCAAACCTTCCATGAAGCTCCAGAGGAAATGGACAGCACACCAAGTCATCAAAGAGCAAAGGAAGGCTGACATCCTTTAGCAGATATGGGATGAAGTTGAGGAGGAGACCAGGCAGAAGCCAAACCAGAAAGAAGTCCTGAAGAGGTATCAACTTATGATGACTGCAATCATGAAAGGCCTGAATAAAAAGAAGTTGGAGGAAGCTGAGGCAAAGGCCAATGAGTGGACCAATCAAGTGCCCAATGCCGCAGTCCAGGCCAAGGCTGCTGAGCAAAAGGGAGAAAAGATGATCAAGCAGTTTGCCACAGAGATGTTTGCTCAGGCTGGCATGAGACTATTTGTATTGGGTTCCTGGAAGGATAAGAAGGGCCACCTCAAAACATCTGGGTGAGTCAGTCGGTTGGTCAGTCAGTGATTTTGTTGACATTGCCTGGCAGGTTCGACTTCAATAAACAGCTTGGCAAGGGATCCAGCTTCATGAAAACAAAGGACTGGCAGGTCATCCTAGTGGGATGGGAAGATTTCCTCAGTGATGTATTTGGTGAGTCTTGGGGCAGTATGTCAGGTTCAGTATCTAATTAGCATCATGTCTACCAAGATCAAGATCAAGACCTGGAAGGCACTGTGAGTGGAGGTACTTGCCAAATTCCCAAACCATACTATGAGTTTGACCAGGACCGCATGGGCTTGCTGATCTTGCCCAATATGGACAATGTCCTGCTGGGAACCAAGAAGAGCATAATTCAGTCTTTCCTTACCATTCATTACAGTAAGTATCATATCAGGTAACTTGCACCACATTCTGATCTTTGCTGCTGCAGGAAGATGTTGTGGAAGGCCAAAGGTCCCAGTGCCATGGAGTGACATCTTGAAGGGACAATCCAGGTTCATCTCCAGCACATACCTGCTGGATGGTATTCAAATCTGGGAGCCATCCAAACTTACTCACTGTGAAGCCAACACCTTGTTGGACTATTGGTTTGACCAACAGGAGAACTGGGTTGGACTGACATTTCAGTTCAAGGCCTGGATTGATGACAAGGGCAAGATGTGCCCACCTGTAGGCGCTGGGTCTGATGACTCTGATGGTAATGCCGATGATGAGAGTGTTGGCCCCAGGCCAACCAGACAGGCATTGGCCACATCCACAAACTCCCAGCCCAGTAGTCCCAACCACTGGCCATCCCCACTTGTCAAAGGTCGGCTGAGGCCGACCAAACGACCTTGCATCAGTTCTGCTGAGGAAGAATCAAGGGAGTCTGATGCTGATGATCATGTTGGCAATGCAGAAACCACCGCCACAAACTCAAGGCAGACCATTAGAGTAGAACCCACCACCAGCTCAACCAGGCTGGCCTTGGCACATGATGCCCGACCAATGGTGCATTCAGCAGGGTCAATCTCCCATCCCAGCAAGCCATCTGCCTCAGCCAAGACCACAATGCTGGCTGCACAGATTGCCAAGGGTTCAGATAATGAAACTCCCAGTGGTGTTGCAACAAAGGCTGGTTAGTATCCTTGCAGCTTCCACTCACGTTCAATTTGGTGGAGTCTTGAACACCTTTGCTCATCCCCAGCGGTGCAGGACTAAGCACCAAAGAAGACTAAAGCTGTCAGAGCTGCATCACTGGTCTTGCAGGATTGGTTGCTGAAGAAGACCAGGGTCACCCAGTCAGTGGCAAACTTGCTCTCTGATGCAACAGCAAGGCACACCAGGAGCAAGGCTGACAACTCCCTTGGTGCCAGACCTCAGCAAAAGCCCAAGAGATACACTGACTACACTTAGTCATTGTTGTGTTGTCAGTGCTTGGTGCTCATGGGTAGTTGGTGTTGGTCATTGGTCATTGGTCATCGGGTCTTGATATCTATTACTACATCTTCACAACACTTGGTATATACAATAGAATTAAGTGATCTAAACTACTGGATAGGGGATTTCCCCCTGCCCATTCTCCTCATTGCAAGCAGCAATAAATGCAAGGGATCATCCACCTGCTGGTGCATGGTCATAATATGTTGAATCTTGCTCATATCATTCCCAGCTTCAACATATTGGTGCCACATGCCCCTATAGGTCATGATCAAATCCTTGTCAGCATCAGTGACATCTATGGACTTGTGTCATTGGTAATCAGTGTGAAGACTTGGTGAAAACACTTACCTGATTGATCCATCAAGGTGTCAATGGTTTCAAGCCTCTTGTTAGCTCAGTGCAGCAATTCCTTGCTGCCTTCCACAATCTGACTCAGCAAGCCATGCCGAGTCAGCACACCATCATGGTCACCATCTGTGCCCGGTGGCAAATCTCCCCAGCACATGTCGGAATTGGCTGAATATAAGTCAGTCACAGTTAGTCTTGTAAATGACTGATACTCACCTTTGTACCCTACTGCTGATGCAGAAGGTGTTTCTTCCTAACACATATCATAGGTCTCAGTCTTCATCAGTGCTGAGTCGATCTTGGATACCATTGGTGCATCATCCCAACAGAGGTCATATTGAATGGTGGGTTGAGGCTCGGCTGTACTTGCAGCAATGATCAGCACAGGATCAACCTCAGCGTCCCAGCACATGTCAAATGCTGTCTTGGGTCAGCAATCAGCCATTATATACATGGCCAGGACTTACTTTTCACACCAAAATGTGGCTTGGCTGATGGACCCACATTCGGTGTCTCCACAGTTAGTGCTTTGTCAGCCTCAGTACCCCAGCACATGTCAAATTCTGGAGTATCATAAATGCATAGCAAAGGTCAATTGAATCAAACACTTACATTCCTGTCCGAAATCTGCCCAAGCAATTGAGTCTGGTTTGACCAAGGTGCTCAGTGGTTCATCGCTCTCAGTGCCCCAGCACATGTCAAATTCTGACATTTCATCAAGAAAATATCACAGGTGAAGTCAATGAAGCACTTACTTTCATGCCCAAAATGTTCCTTGGCAAGCTCCTTTGTGGTTTTCTTGCAGGATGGCATGAGTGATTGTTTGGATTTAGTCAGTCGACAAGTCTGGGATTGAGTAGGTGGTTTGGGTCGAATGCAAATTGTCTGCAGACCTGGAGGAATCACCACTCTTTGAGGGGATGGAGTTGGCCACAACTTTGGTGGCACCCACTGGTCCCATGTGACAAAAAAGTTCTGATTGGCTTTGATGCACTTGTCTTGGAATCTCCAAGCTTTGTCAATCAGATGTTCCTGAGAATCCACAATGCTGGCAATGGATTCCAACAGTTGTGTGCTGGCAGGTGGCATAGTTGGATGTGATGTGTGGACCACTGCAATCCCGATTTGGATCGACAATGCAGAAGTCACACAGTTGCTGCCACACCTTGGCCATTGCCACCAGTGACACGTTGGGCCACTCACACCTCGGCCATTACCGGTGGCATCAAATTTTGCCAACCAAAGCATCATTTGTGGACTTCAGTGTTCAAGTCCAATTCACATCCACACCAAATTCTTTCCCATTTAACAAGGTTGACACCTTCATCTCTTCCTATCTTTTATACATTCTTGAACTCTTACATTGTCTCAATCCCACTATCACGATGTCTACTGAACTCGAATGCAACTTTGCTTTGGCACTTGCTGATACTTCTGTCCATGCTGCAGTTCACTGAGTTAAGCTTTGGGAAGCAGATGGTCATGTGGTCGTTGACCAAGCTCATGATATTGCAAGCAAAGTGGTGAGTTTCTTTCAGCCTGATTCCTCTCATGCACATACTGACACTCCAAAGTCCACTGCTCTTCAGCAGTATGGCAGGCTTGCCTTGGTCATCTTGCCATTCCTGCTCTCTGCAGCAGCTGAGGTGAGGGCGACCATAAATAAAGGCAAGTGGCCACTGTGGGCCCATGTGCAGGATAAAGATCCTCGCATGGAGGCCCACCTGTTCTCCCCAAAGACCACTGGTTATGGTGAGTTGGCGTGTTGCCACAGATGATACTGACATCTGTTAACTAACCTTCCTTCACAGTAAAAGGCAGCACAACTGCGCCTGCACCTGCACCTCAGGTTGCCCTGGTCCCAGCTCCCAAGGACATTTCCATCCCCCCAATTGACTCTCTCCCTGTCACCAGTCATCAGATGACCAACAAGGGAAAATGACCCACCTGCGGGACTTGCAGGTCCAGAGAGGATAGCCCAGATGCTGACAAAGGCTGCAAGAGATGCAGAGTGTCCAAGGCAATGTCAAAAGCCTTGTTCACTGACACTGAGGACAAGGATCAGGACCAGCTTCCTGGACTTGTCATCATACTGCCCAAGGTATGTTTTGTTTTTTAATGCATTGTCATGCATGTTTTAACATCACTCTAGTGGTCAAAGACCATTGAACCTGTACCGGTGGCTTCACCAAAATCAAAGGTAAGTACATCAGTGTTGTGCATCTTCACCTGGTTGCTAACTCACAAGCAGAGATCAACTCAAGGGGTCAAGAAGGTGAGATTTACCTCTGCCCTGTGATCTCCACCCCTCAACATTTCTCATCAGCAGTCTGAGGTCACCATTGGCCCCATGCCTGACAAAGGTGAAGGGAAGGCAAAGGCAGCCAAGATCACCGACTTGCAAAGGCTAATGCAGAGGCCAATGTTGTAAGTCACCTGTCTTCTACCTCATACTGAGCAAGAGTACTAATCATCCAATAGTATGACCCACCCTGCAAGAGGTGTGTTGATGTGGATGTGCCATGACTCGTCATTGTTGGCATGAATGGGCAGCCTATGAAGGCCTGCTCCAAGTGCCACAAGATGAAGGTGCAGTGCAACTGACCAGCATCAGCCACATCAGCCCAGCAGCCTGCCCACACTCCCCTGAAATCCAAGGCCACATCAGCCTCCAAGCCCAGGGCACACTCAAGGAATGCCAGAGCAACTTCTCAGGCATGTCCAGCAACTCCCATCTTGGAGTCCAAGGAGGAAGCAGTGAAGGACACAGGTAAGTCATTCTTTGTTTCATCTGAACACACTTTGACATTCTTTCTAGATGCCTTGGTTCCCACTGCTGAAGCAGCTGACATCAATGCTGATATCAATGCCAGGAAGCCCACCAACATCAATGCTGAGATGCAGGATGTGGTCACCAGCAATCAGCCTGACCCCATCACTTTGGAAGATGACTTCCCTGCTGACCATTGGCTGGAACCCACCTCCAACAACATGCCCTTGGGCATCCCCTCCCCCACTCCTGCTGCCAACCACGTTTCCTTCCACTCAGCATCTTTGCCACCAACCATTAGCAATGTTCACAAACATGTCCTTGCCCTTGCTGCACAGGTCGCTGCCATGCAAATGGTTGACCAGGATGCTCTCACCAGGGTCAATGCTATGGAGAGAGATTTCGAGACCCACATGTTGTCAATGCATGCGGAGTTCTCTCAGATGCAGCAAGATGTCGGCCACACTGTCACAGTTGTTGACAGCCTGGTCGGCTTGGTCAAGAAGCTTCACTAGGCACACACTGCCAGCAATCCATCCTTCCTGGCACTGACCATCAGCAACCTTGGTCCTACTGTGGCCACCATGCAGGTGCAAGCCTTGGGCATGGAGTTTTTGAACAGAGTGTATGGTCCCTTGGTTGGTCCTTCAGTCATTGCTTCTTCAGCTTCTTGCCCTTTTCATCTTGATGTCCAAGGCAC